>NC_051094.1:2542500-2842500 GCF_901709675.1 Syngnathus acus | reverse complement strand
TCGGAAAAAAAACACAATCGCACGAGGAAAGTTATGTGCGACGACCGCAGCGCTAGGTACAGCTCAACAAAATACCGTATTTTCCGGACTATAAGACGCACCTGAAATTTTCTCAAAAGCCGGCAGTGCGCCTTATAGTACGGTGCGCCTTATATATGGACCAAATTCCTAAATTTAAACTGGCCCGAAGCATTGTGTCATGAAATCAATCATAAGTGACCCGCTGAAGACTATGAATCATGAATCAAAAAACTATGGATCCTTATTTTGTGATTATAAAGTAATTTGTTGCATCTGAAGTTGAAATAAAAAAGATAAAATGCAGAATGATTTGATTTGGATTAGAAATCTGACATGATGCATTAATGGTGCGCCTTATAGTCCAGCGCGCCTTATATAAGGACACAGTTTTAAAATGGGCCATTCATTGACGGTGCGCCTTATAGTCCAGTGCGCCTTATAGTCCGGAAAATACGGTAAACAAATGCGTCATCCGGTTCCACCTCCCTGAAATAGATGCTTACCTTTTCCCGTCACGAAAACACACACACCGTGTCATTATCTAATTTCTTATAGTTCCTTATTTTCTCATCATGTGTTGCTTCACTATTAGGCAACTTCAAGCATCTGTAATACAAATTAATTTAGTTTAGTGTTGGATAACTATTTGTCAACCTTAAAACTTAACTACTACATGGATTATCTTGAGCATTTGGCTCATTATTTGGCAATACTCAGCTAAAATGGATTCAAAACATTTATGTTAAGGGTTTGGCTCACTGACGAATTAAAGCTGCTTCAACACAAGTAAATATATTCTATCAAGCATTGTCTCTGTCGACTGCAACTGTCGTCAGTTTATTCGGTTAAGGGTTGCTTCACTATTTGTCAATTTGAAGTTACGCTTAATTTGTAAAGCTGTTCTAGTCATCATGTGGCTCATTATTTAGCTTGTTTATGTCACTTCTAAACTAGCAAATCTGTTTACTGTTCAGTTCATTATTTGTCAAGCAGAATCCACCGTAACACGAGTCAGTTAAGTATTTGGCTCACTATTTAGGAAGTTTAAACAACTGCAAAATCAATCCATTCTCTTAAATTTTGGCTTATTCTCTCAAGTGTTGGCACACTATTTGGCACGTTGCCACAACTGCTGCAACGCGAGACATCATCTAATGCCTCAATATTTACCGGGTGCAAAAACACAAGTGATAAAGCTCACTATTTGGCAAGTTCTACCCACCACTTCAACAATATAAAAGTGTGCTTGTGCACCTGAGTGTTTGTATGAAGGATTTCCTGGAAATGAAGCAATTTATGTGATGCCCCCATCTCCCCCCAAATAGATCCTTACCTTAATCCTCTTTGAGGGAGCGTAGTAAACCCCCGGCACTCATATTCTACCTCCATCCCCCCCTACAACCTCTGTCAGACATCATCACCGTAATCCACAGATTAGTCAGCAATCTCTTATTTATTCCCCACACTGCCTGCTTGATTTATAGACACGGTGTTAGGATTATTAAAAAAACTGTGTATCGATGCAGCGTAGCAATTTACAAATGGGAGCATTGTTTGTGAGGGAATGGACCGTCACCTGGACTCAGGCCACGTTGGAGACGGATTAGGATCATTATCTAATGGTGTGTGTGCACATAAGTGGACAAGCACATGCACACACGCGTACCCCTTCACTGGTTGTCTCACCAGTGGGCAAGTCTCAGCCTGTGCAACGCTAGTAAATGAATTCTCGTTAGTGTTGTCTTACTATCTATTCAGTATAGAGGGACAGTTCAACACTTAAGGAGGCGTGGCCTAATGACACAAAACATGTACTGTACAGAAGTTTATTATTCATTGTTTTACGATTTAGCAAGTTCAACCCATATGCGACACTAAAGAAATCGCTATTTGGCAAGTTGAAATATTCAACTGCTCACTCTACTCTGTTAAGTGTTGGCTCACTATTTGGTAGGTTACAGGAACTGGTCAGTTTATTTTGTCACAGTTCGCCCATTCTTTTTGGAAATTCAAGCTACCACTGCAGCACAAGGGAATTTATTTCGAGTGTTGGCTCACTATTTGACAAATTTAACCTACTGCTGCATTGTTCCACACACCTCCACCCGCACTTACCACTTCATTAGATAGAGCTGCATGTCCGATGGAATTTATGAAGATATGTTTGTTTTTCTTCCCAGGCTCCTAAAGGCACCACAGAGACCGTATGTTTATCTTGGCCTTCTTTGGCCAAAGTGCATTTGGCTATTTCAATCTGTCACTAACTGGAAATGTACACTTGAACTAGCAATTAAGATGTCCAAAGACAGAAGCGTCTCATTACGCATTGTTTTTGTTTTGTCACTGGTGACCTATTATTTTCTCTGCTGAGAATAAAGCCAGATTACAAGCCACTGATCACTAAATTCTACTTCTCTTTATTTTGAGGTTTGGCTGAATATAAAAAACGTCTCATTATTTTGGCAAGCCATATATATTAGTCTGGTCAATATGCTGTGAATTGGTGTGACATTTTTCATTGTTAAGCGTTGGCCATTTATTTGATGAGCCATTTCAATGCTACTGTAGTCGATGAAATATATTTAAGTCACCGTTGCTACACTTTTGTGTATGTTGTCAATTGGCGCCTCACTATTTGGAAAGCTAAACCTATTGTTTAACTAGTCAGTAATTTGTGAATGGTAAAAGCCATTAAAAAGCTACACAAAGGACATCAGAAAAAAAAAACAAGAGTGCTTTTCTCTCTTATTTTGTCCACATCCATGTCTCCCTAGTCAACACTCCCACCCCCCGGTACTGCTTGCCCCCTCTGCGCTTTTATTTTGTGTTTGTCACTATCCGTCTCTGTCTTCCCGCGGCCTCCTCGCCACCCATTTGACACTTTTCTTTCTGAGACAAATGCACGGATTGACGAGCGACATGACAGTGTCGGCGGTGCGGCCTTGTCAAAGCGGCCGTACCCGCCCTGCCCTCGGCGGTCCTGACAGCGTTGTCACGGATGAATGAACACTGTGTTGTGACACATGGTGCGACGCTGTCGCACACAACACTTCTCGTCCACTTTTAAAGTTGTTGCCACGTTTATGTTGACCAAGTTGGCTGCGCCGATGAAGTTTGGGAATTAATTTCACCTCATTTATTTTGAATGAATGTGTCTGTACAAGAAGAGTATTGACTGTTATAAACATGGTTAAGATGTGTGTGTGTGCGCAAAAGTATGATGAGCGGTACAGAGTAAACAGTGTGTGTGTGTATATATATATATCGTATTTTCCGCACTATAAGGCGCACCTAAAAACCTCCAATTTTCTCAAAAGCCGACAGTGCGCCTTATAATCCGGTGCGCCTTATATATGGACCAATATGGATTCGTGGATAAGGACTAACTTATTAAAGTAAGTGTTTATTTTGTGTGTTGTGTGATATTAACGTTTTAGCAACGTTGAGTTATTGATATATTGTTATTGTTCTCACTATTTCGAGTGTTACTATATTGTGATTGCATTAACGTTTGAGCAACGTTGAGTTATTTATTCTATGCGCCTTCTAATCCGGTGCGCCTTATATATGGACAAAGTTTTAAAATGGGCCATTCATTGAAGGTGCGCCTTATAATCCAGTGCGCCTTATAGTGCAGAAAATACGGTATTCAGTTCAATTATTTTATGATTCATTATTTAGCAAGTTCAACTCATTACAAACAATACAATACATGGTTAATCAATTCTGTTTCGCAATAGCTAACTATATGGCATGTTCAAGTCACCGCCGCAACACTAGTCATTCAGTGATTGTTTACTATTTGGCATTCCCTTGCACTAAGTCATTTGCTCACTATTTGGCATGTTCATATCTATGCTATTAGTAGTGAGGCAGCCTTGCAGATGATAATGTGTCTGTGAAACGTTGCTAAATGCTTTCAATGAGCAAAGAAAATGAAGACCACCTTCAGCATCTTTTGAACCCATAGCCATTTAGTAACCGACTGATTTAACAGCAATAAATATACTTATTGAATAACTTGTGAAAAGATAATCCCGCTGTTTTATCAGTACAATCTGCATATTTTTTTAGACGTTAAGCAAAATGATGCTCGTGCTGATATGCTACGCTCATGATATGGGCCGCAATCGCTGCGATACAGTTCAAATCCATTCAAGACGACTCGTTTGCGACCGTGAAAAATCCAGTATGATTACGTCCTTATTTTTGCTGAGCTATGTTAACTACAATAACACTGCTTCCAGCCGCCTCTGATTGTAGTGAAATATTAGCTTATCACACAGTGCCAAGAAGTTGCTCGGGGCACTGTGGATGTGTTGATGATTTCAAAAAGCTGCTTCTTCTTTTAAAGGTAGAAAAGAAGGCTGCGGGCCACGCCAGTGTGACCTCGCTGAGACTGATGTACAGCATTTTGTTATAAATTCTCCTTTTATAGTAAAAAGGAAGCATGGAGAAAATGAAGTATGTGCCTCGGGGTGCCTTATTCAGCATTAAAAAGCTGCGATTTAAAGCAGCACTAAGGAATATTTGTTTTGGTTCCCCCATAGTTGTGATCTTTACAAAGTTTATACGACCTCTGCACCCAGCTCTCGATAAACATGTTACAACTGGCGCTGATAAACTTGGATTCAGGCTGGTTGAACTCTCTCTTTTGAATTCCTGTAAAAAAACAGTATTTGTCAAATTTGCTAGTAGCAGGGCAGCAAGGAGTCAAGTAGTAACCAGTTAATATAATCCGTAGGCTAATAATGATATGAGAATCCTTGACGGGGGGCTTGGGGGTGGGTGGGTGGATTGTTAATCACACATACTTAGACCTGGAAAGTCAATTAAAAAGGATGATAGCATGGCCCCCAACCGACTCTGAGTCTCCTCACGCTTAATGATTTTAAAGTGTCATTAGCACTCCTACGCTCCTGTACACTTGAATCACACACAAGCTAACACACACACAAGGTTAGCTTCTCATTCATAGCATAACAAATGTTAAAAAAGTGTCATGTTCATCGAGTAATTATCTCCAATCACAGATGCTATCATTCGCATATCAACATTAATTAGTCGTTGGCTCAGGATTTAGCCACTTGATGCCGCTCATACCAATTGATTTATTTTTCATCTATTCTATTGATTACTGGCTCTCTCTTTTGCAAGTTCAATCATCTTCAGTAATGAGTCAAAGTAGGATTTTATTTCATGCATCACTATTTGGCACCACTACAACACTTAAATATCTTCTGTTAATCGGCGGCTCACTATTTGGCAAGTTCAAGCTTTCACAGAAAAAGGAGCCTGTGCATGCTATTAAACGATGCTAGTAAATATATTCATTTTTGACTCACTGTTTGGCAAGTTTACAAAAGTGAGAAGAGAGCTGATGGCAGACCAAAAGAGGAGGTTGTTCATCTCAAAAGGAGGTCACACATGCACACGTGGGTACACACCTGGGAGATTCAACACCTGTGCAGATGTTTCCTGCTGATCTATTGGACTCATCCTCTCATGTCAACATTCAAGAGTAAAGAGAGCGAGCGTGAGCAAAAGGAGGCAGAGATGGATGGCCTCCAATCTTAAAAGAAGGTCGGCAGCGGGGAGACAGAGAGAAAAGAAGTATTTCCACGGCAACCGGCCACGAGCGATGGTGAGAGGGTGATTATGGAGTAGGAGGCGGTGAGGAGCAGATATGTGTGGGTGATCCATTAAGACACCCGAGACAATGTCAACATGTATCGAGGAAGGAGAGACGAAAAGGAAGAGAGGAATGAATGAAGAGGATAAATGAATGGTGGAGAGCGCCCCGCATTTCCATACAATGTGCACAATTAGGGAAAGAAGGATGGATGTTGCTGAGTGGGGAGAAAAGGTGTGCGTGCGGGTGAAGCAACGTTGGCGTAATCTATTATAAAATAAGAGCGGGGTTATCTATCTTCTCCTCATGCCACTTCCCCTCTTCCCTCACTGGTCTTTTTTCCTTGTTCTTGTCCTGTTATTCATCCACTCTGGCTATTTCCCTCTCCTTACCTCCCCTCCCATTTCTCATTCATAATCTCTCCTCTTTTCTCACCTCCTCTTTTCTTTCATCTCCCTTTTCGTCTCCTTCGTTACTTCTTTTCGCACATTTCCAGTCTCTTGGACCCACATTTCCCCTCTCGTTTATCTCTGCTCCTGTCCTTTCGCTATTTCCTTTTTTCCCGTCTGCCATCTTGGGCTTTATGTTTGGCGCTGGGCGACAAAGGTGCTGCTTTTTGCACCTGACGCAAAACAAAACGCAGCGTACTGCAAAGACACGCTCATTTACAATGTCGGTGTCGCGAGTGTACAATGAGACTTAATGTGTCTTGTTTGTGTGGGCCGTAAATCTTTCAGGGGCGCTGCACCGGCTGGGTTATAAATAGGTCTCTAAAGGCAAGTCCCAGTCCAAGCGGGTGTCCTCATGTGTCCCAGTTCTGTCGGCGGCGGGGCACCTTGGACAGCGCTGGCATTATTCTGCTCATTTTCGCTTCCAGTTGCCACCGATGTGTTTTTATTCCCGCTTTGAAGAACACACCGTGTGGGCACGCACCTCTGAGAACTTTACCCTCCCCGTACCTTTTTTATATATATTAGATATTTGGTACTTTTAAAACTCATCTTTTTTTTTAATTATAACTGAAATTAAAATCCCTAAATTATCATAAAATTACTACTTTTTTCATTGCATTATTTTATTTCTTGAAAATTTCATTAAATTACACTGTATCGACAGTATTTTCTTCATTTAAAAAAAAGGAGTTGTTCTTTTGCCAGGTCTGTATACTCTTGTCATTCTGTAACCTTATGTGCGGTGGTTTTACCTATTTTTTTCTTTTAAGTATGGCCCTGATAGTGCTCTATGCAAAAGACGTCAGCAGTAGTCGCTATGGCAACCTAGTAATGTCAACGTACTTTAATTGGATCTTCATGTCACTCGCACCGATGTCATTAATTAAGCTGTCAACGCTCCCCAGAAATCCCACCATGGCGCTCACCTAACCAGCGTTGCGTTGTTGCAGCCGCGGTCCATTTGGAGCGTGTCGCCAGGGCAGCGGGACGGTCCGAAATTCCCCCCCGAGACACCTCGGCACATATGGCCAATTAAAATGGACGTCAAATGGCACATGCTCACTTCGTAAAAGACACCCGAGCCGCTGCCGTCATTAGCTTAATGTTGCTTTAAATGTAGCCCGGGGTATCCATCATATTTTAAGTTGGCTAATTTCGACACCTGATTTTCACCTGCTCATGTTTAACCACACTCGGTTCAGTGCAAATATGCCTCGTGAGTTAAGACGCTTGTATCTCAAGGCACGACTATATATAGCAAGGTTTTTTTTTTAATTTGTATCCCAAAAATACGTCGGCGTCACTTTCCACTGAAAAGCGTATCCCGTAGCTGCAAATTTTTGTGACACTTCAAATATTTTCTATGTACAAAGAAAATTCTAATGCACACAAGCGCGAGTGCTGATGATGAACTTCATTGTCTTATGATTTTGTGCAAACACACGCGCATCCACATTAGCTGAATTCATGCGCGCCATTGGATTAAATTTCTATTAGCTTTCCCCGATTGAGTTTGAAGAGTGTTGATTAGGCAGTAATGGCCTTTGTTAGCTCGCTAATGAAGGGCTTGATTACTATTCTACTTAGTGCCACACATCGGGATGCGGCTGATGTGTTTGCTTTGCTTAGCATCTGTTGGCGATAACACACACACACACACAATTGTCTTTTTATTTGCTGAGGAGAGGTGACGCGAGCAGAGGCGAAAGACGGATGGTGTTGCCTTGCCAGCGCTCATCTCTCACTCCCCTCCTGAATTGTGTCTTTTCGGCTCCTCGCATCCTCTCAAACGACTCCACTCTGTCCGTTGTATTTTTTTTTAACACCTCCAGCACCTTCCGGGACTATTTCTGGCCCCCTTTTAGCACCTGTTTGCTTCTTTTCCCACTGACTGGACTTAGACCCCATGACACTTGAGGATCGAGATCGCGTCAGTCCAGGGGCGTCAAACTCATTTTTGTCACGGGCCGCATCAAATCAGACACTAGTAAAAACTGCTAAAAATTGAACGGTAATAAAAATTGCTAGCCAAATTTCTATTTTTAAAAAGTGAAGACAATTTGTGATTTTAGTAATGACACAAATGTGTCTTCGTGGGCCACATATAAAGATGTGGCGGGCCGTATCTGGCCCCCGGGCCTTGAGTTTGACACCTATGCATTTGTGCTTTAATGAGAGTGTGTGCATATGTGTGTGTGCGTGCAGTACAGTGCCCCCCCCCCCCTTCCCACTATACCACCATTGCAACATTTTTAAAGAGGAAGTCAAGTGCTTTTGTTGCTTTCCACATAAAAGATCCACCGTTTGGGAGATCCATGCTTTTCATTGGTCAATAACAATGCATCAGGGTAGGCATAAATAAACCCCCCCCCCTCAGAAAACTCAAGCAAACTTTCCTCAACTCGAAAATAAATAAAGAATGCCACTCTGGTGGGCTAATTTGAAAAAGTTTCCACGTATGAAAGTGAGTACGGCTCCTCCTGCTCTCCCACCTCGGCATCCCATCACTCGAGTGTCATTCCAGCATGAAATGAAGTGACAAATCTTCCTGGGGTGGCTTGTTGGGATTATTATTAGAGCGCACCACGCCCGCTCAGTGCCCACCCACCCACTCACACACACACACACACACTCGGGCAAGGCTAATCACTGGGAGAGAGAGAGCTCTTTAAGCCACTCGGCTGTGGTCTTGCGGGGATGGAAATAATAGAGCTAATCAAGGAGGATGATCCTCAGTATCGACACTTCATTTTCAGTACAGTGTGCTTTGCAGGTTGTAAAAGAGTCTTGCGTAAGCGATCTTTTATGTGTTTTATCATTTTATCTCCACCATAGCGCATTTTAGCATTGGTTCTAATCTGACTTTTCTTTTTGGGGGGTTTTGCCTTTGAAAGATTCACATGACGTTCCTCTTCTGCATCACACTGTGATGTTCCCGCTCGCAAAGCTTTCGCCTTGCGGAACTTTTATTCTATTTTTTTATTATTATTGCGGCGCTCCCCAACGCAACAAAATATCTATAACGTGGCCTACTTTTATCCAAGCCTTTGTTCCGCCGGCACCGCTAAAAAAGCAAGCAGATAGAAAGCGCCGTGCATTAACGCTTTCCCTTTTGCCTTTGCCTTGATCTTGCACAGCTTGAGATGGGACGTTTGTCCTTCGAGCAACAAAAGATGAAAAAGTGAATCGTACCGGTTTTCACATCAAATGCGGTACAATTGTGTAAAAACACTCTGCAGAGTTCTGCCGCTCAGTCCGCTCGGTGCACACCGGGTGATGCGGACGATCCCGAGTGACGTCCAGAGACTAGTTTTCATAAATTGCCAGTTTACAGGCAAACTATGCTGTTACTCAAGAGTTCTGTAACAGGAACTATTACTGGAGTTTTGGGGGACCTTCTTCGCTTCTTGTCCGTCCTCGCCAATGAAGAGGCACTACCCTGAATTCGGACAAGCCTTTATAGTATCGAAAAATATTTCGATTTAAAAATCACTCACGAGCCAGACATGTTAACAATGAACCCTAACATTTTAGACGTAGTCATGATTCAAGTTTATGACTGACCGGGCAAAACTGCTTTCCTTTTGTTTCAAAGAAGAGAAGAGTGGACTCTTGCTGAACCTTTAGCAAATCCTCTCTCAGTTGAAACCAAGGCCAAGGCTATACATATTGTCTGTGTGTGTGGTGTGAGCGAGCATGCGCACATGTGATTGTATCCAAAGTTTGTGTGTCTTGTGTCTAACGCTGTGCGTCTAACGCTGGGGAGACAGGTGATGTTGGGGCGAGAGTCAAAATAACAAATATGTCCGCCCAGCCAACCCTGCCAAGAATGGCTTGATCCAATCAGCCACCGTCTGCTGTCTTGTACACAAACACACGCTGGGGCTAATGATGCGATGTCTGCGACCGTATTGGGGTCTCGTTGTCTGAGCCCAACGGATGCTGAAAAAGAAACGAGTGCACTACAGCTGTGATAAAACAGCAGAGATCTGCTTTGGCATCGTTTTGCGTCATCGTGCGTCTGTTTCATTTGCACCGCAGACATGGAAAATGCTACAGTAAGCAAGTGCGAAAGCGGAAGGTTGCTGGGGTTAATTGGCATTGAAGTTCAAATGACTTTTTAAGTGCAGGAGGCATGTTTGTTCTCATTGATTTTGCTGACTGGGAGTCATTTATAAACTGTGTTTGCAAAGAAGGAAAAGAACTAATGGAGTAGAATACCTCAGCACGTGTGTGACGCTACGCCACAAAAGAATTGCTGGAGTGGAAGGGATGGGTGGATTGACGGACGGATCAAACGATGGATGGTTTGTTTGCTTGGACGGATGGACGGACGGACAGACGGGCGGGTGGGTCGACGGACGGACGGACGGATGAATTGATTGCATGGATGGATTGCATGATGGGTTGCATGGATGGGCAGACAGACGGACGGATTCTTCCGGTTCCTTTGATGTCTCACTTACTTCAACTGATGCGACTTAGCTTAGCTGTATGTCCTCCTGAACCCGTCTTGATATCTTTGGCCAGTCCAACTTCAAATATTTCCTGTACACAGCCTGCATGTTCCATTTTCTTGTTGTGGAGCATAACCTTTACTTTTATATTAGAAAGCAAAAGGTCAAACAAGCAGCTTTCCGTCATCCCAAGAATCAAGTCTGCGAAGAGGAGCATCAAGTTGCTAGCAGCACAATAACAACGCCAGCCCTGTTTTCCCCACATCTGAGATTTCCATTTCCTAACGTAAAGTGAGAAGGAAATTAAACAATGCGAATGGAACAACGTTGCCGCCAACATTTATGCCTCGGCCATAAAGCTCGGACAGGCTGAATTTACGAGAGCTCGCCGCCGTAAATACTGCGCTCGGGAAATGTGATTAGGCTCATAAATAGGATATTCCCCGCTGTCCTACCCTTCACCCGAGGAGTCTTGTAAAAGCATATGTTCAGGACACTCGCCTGCTTTTCTCCGTTGCCAGTCGCCTGTGTGGGATCTCGACATTTACAACTGTGCCAGTTCTCAATCACAACAAAAACATTCAAAGTACGAATAAAATGCATCATAATCACCGGAGATGCCGATTATTTGATCCGTTAATGTGCGTCGATCGTTAGAGACCTGTCGCTGATTGACTGGAACAAATTATGATGAGACCAACCAATCAGAGCAAGGAAAATGAACATCAAGAGTCTGACGTGATTGGTCAAAAAATAATCCTAGTGCTGATAAGTCCCTGGGCAGGTTTGATTGAAATCTGATTGGACAAAAATAAATAAAAAATCTAACATACATAGTGGAAGCAGAAATTCCAGTTTTGCTCATTTCTGTCCTAAAGCTGTCATGAATATTGAACTCACGGCTGTTCTTGGTTCCGACAGGTGGAGTGGCTGAAGAATGAAGAGATCATCGACCCGGCGGAGGACAGAAACTTCTACATCACCATCGACCACAACCTGATCATCAAACAAGCGCGTCTTTCCGACACGGCTAACTACACGTGCGTGGCCAAGAACATCGTGGCCAAGAGACGCAGCACAACGGCCACCGTCATTGTTTACGGTAAGCGTTTTTAGCAGATGGACGAATTAGCCTCTGCGTGAAAATTCACTTTTGAATCACCCTTATATAAAGTCGGACGTACTAACCCTTATTGATTATCCCGCCCAAAGATCTTTGAGCTCAAACGTTGGATTAGTGGGGGTTTTTTTTCCATCACCCGGCTCGCTGTCAAATGCAGACTCATCATCTTCCAACTTTTTGGAACTATTGACCTATCATAGTATTCTATTGATTCTTTTCAAAGAATATCCTGAGAGGAAGGAGCTAGCATATAAAAAGACAAACAATATGGGAAGATCTTTTGGCTGTAACTCGCAATGACATCAAAACGAGTAATACTAATAAGTCCAAGATTTTGGTCAGAGGAAACAATGCGCGGACGACACACACACACTCAAACAAAAAAACAACACACACTCGGCGTGTTTCTCCCCAGCGTAACGGCCGTGGCACCGCTCCGCCGTGTGCTTCAATCAGAAATAACTACACGTGTGTGTGTAAGTGTGCGCCGCAACAGACAGACAGCCCGAGATGGAGTGCTTTGACACTGATGTATCCTTACAGAAATAGATTGTTCAATCTGCGGTTCAATCTCCTCGGCTCTCCCGGAGGGGCCTGGCTGACGCTGTTGACAAGGTGAAAAAGTTGCAAGGATAGTGCAGGGATGCGGTGGATCATCAGGGGGATGAAGAAAAAGATGGTGGGGAGGAAGCTCCATGAATAAGCTCAATTTGACCTATTTTTGTTTCAACTGATAGGAAGGTGTCGCTTCAAATACTGACCGACACGTTCCGTTGACTCCATTTGTGTCATGTTTTTAGTCGTGACGTTGCATGACATGCCGTTGATTTGTAACTTCACAGTGAACGGTGGCTGGTCGACATGGACGGAGTGGTCAGTGTGTAACAGCCGCTGTGGGCGGGGCTTCCAGAAACGAACTCGCAGCTGTACTAATCCTGCCCCTTTAAACGGAGGACTGCCTTGTGATGGACAGGCCATCCAGAAACTGCCTTGCACCTCCTTGTGCACCGGTGAGTTTGAACCCGTTTGCCTTTTTCTGCCAGAACTTCAAATGCAACGTCACGGGCAGGTGGTGTCGTAGAGTTGCGATATAAGACAACATAAAGCGGTAATATTTCATCATCATTATGTTGCTTTGGCGCCATCTTGTGGCGTGTTGATGTCAGGGCACTTTGTTGAAGTGATTTGAGGACCTTCTACATTGAGAGAAAAGTAGTGTGCTTTGTCACCATTTTGTGGCTATTTGGTACCAACGAACCATGTTGGAGTGAGTTGAAGAGCTTCATAAAAATAAAAGTAGTGCCGCTGTCTTATGGCATGTATAGGAGAGCAGGATATTCGTTTTTCAGATTTTCACTGGGAAAAACATTTGCTTCAAAATAATATGCAATTTATTGCCCGGACATGTCTTGCTGTGTGATCGTATGGTCTTAGAACACGGCTCAAACTACTTCATTGTGCACCATTGGTTACCTCCAAACACAATAAGCCGTAAACAGATGACTTCTGTATTAAAACACCTGAGACCGTTTGGGTGTTTTTTTTTTTCTCAACAAACTTGGGCACCACTCCAGGAACAGCGACTACATCAATAGTCGTCCGGAACGACTTTTTCCGTAAGCAGGAAGACTTTTGCCCAGTTACTTTTCTTACAGTTACATACAAGAAGAACATAAAGGCCTGGGATCCAAACTCTACTATTACTGGCGGAGCTATTTATGCTACGTAGGTTTTGTTGCGGTTTGCGTTAATTACAAAACCTGCTAGCAAGATAGCTCGATGGATGCACCTTTCCCTTTCTATAAATAAACCCAAACTGAGGTAAGTGTGACCTGTGTCTTTTAGAGGAGACTGGCAACATGCCGGAGCCGGACAGGGAAGTTGCAGAGGACATTGGAAAAGTCCATGAATGCTCCAAGGGACTGACTGCCCCTGACGGCCATCTTCAGGCTTCATAAAGCTTGCTGCTGATGTATCATTGCACGTTCTTGTATACAGTGGAACACTCAAAAAAAAAAAAAAGAAATACTCTTTAAACATTAATTGTCACTAACCGTCATACAAAATCCCATCGGTGGCTAGCTTGCGTGCGGCTAGCGGCTAACATAGCAAACTTGACGCACTGTTTCTTTGTGTCACAGAACATCCAAAAGAAAATCAACCAAATACTTTTAGCGGATAGTAAATATGGACTTGCTTATATAATTGTGATCACTTAAAAATCTGATCTTGTGGAGGCGCGAATGATGAACCACAGGGGAAGATGATTGCAAATTTTTTATGAGTTTCCAAAGTTGAAGTTCCACTGTATACTCCACTTATATTATTATTATTTCATCAAACACACATTTACAGTTCTATAGCGTCCTCTGAATATACAAACAATATTTGTAATACTCTTTCTTCCAATAAATATTTTCATCACCCGTTTGAGCAATCCTTGTTATTCCAACGCACAATTGTGCAATCTCACATCCCCAATTTATGGAAGTGCAATAGAGTTTCATACCATTAAATGAGATTAAAAAGCAGTGTTGCCATGCGCTAAACTGGCGGGTTGTTGTGCACAAACTCATGTACATTACTAGAGGGCATTATTTTACTCCTATTCCACCAGTCAGTCACAGTGCAAACAGAAAATTTCATTCATGCTCGGATTCAGATCAAGTTTTTCTTTTTCCATCTAATTTTCAACAATATACCCATATTTCGTCTTAGCATAAATTCTAAATTTTTCTAAAATGTTTCATACCCTTCACTTATTTCATGGCTCATGCAATGTTTCTGTAATTTTCACTTTTTCTTCTTGCTTAATGCTAATTTTTGCACCATTTCTATTGAATTTGTATGCTTTCCTACTAAATTCAGAGGTTTCTGTCAAATGTTCCCACTAAATTCTTGTTCTACTGGAATGTCACTTTACAAAGCAACACTTGTACTTTGCCGCCCCCTTGTGGCATCTATAAGCATTCAGCCTTTTGTATGACGCATCAATTAGTTGTTGTTTTTTTTGCTGTGAGCAGCAGGGCTTGATGCATGTTACTGTATTTGCACCCCCTTCCGCAACTATTTTTGTAAAATTTTTCAAAGCGCTCATGTTTTCGTTTCCTTTGCGTTCCCTCTAGTGGATGGCGACTGGACCGAATGGAGTAAGTGGTCGGCCTGCGGGACGGAGTGCACCCAGTGGAGGAGGCGGGAGTGCAACAACCCGGCGCCCAAAAACGGCGGGAAGGACTGCGAGGGTTTGGTGCTTAACTCTCAGAACTGCACCGACGGACTTTGTATGCAAAGTGAGTTGATCCTTCACCACCCGCTCACGAACATGTGACATGCTGCAAGCCATGTTGACAAATCCCAAACTAATCATTTTTAGCAAAGTAGCAGAATCTTTCAAATATGATGTAAATTTGGGATTAGCCATTATGTTCTGTTATCTTCCATCTTCCCTTGGCCAGCAGGCAAGTTTCTGTTGCGCTCAGCCTTCTCCCCTGACACAATGGCTCCAAAATGAGTTTTCAAATGTCACATTTCCGTCCTTTTTCCAGGACAAGGCTTTGCTCTGCTCTCTTTTTCGTTGGAAGATCGAGTAGAGTGAAGGCCACCTTTTCACGGTTATGTTTGCCCCCCCCCCCACTTCATCAGGTTTCTGCTATCGGAGGCTTTTTCAAGGGATCGTTTGTATAGATTTTGTGTTGTATGTTTGAATGTACAGCATAAAAGATGCAGCAATTAGGCAGTGTTGCTTTTTGTTTCATGCCACATCCCTACCTTCCTCCTCCTACTCTTCCTCAGGCGTCGCTATCATCTCTCCCTTCGCCTGCCTTGCGTCTCTCTCCCTGCTTTCATGGTGTCGATTCATCCGCATTTACTTTCAGCACGTCGCCCGCCGGTGGCCTCGCCCGGTCAAGTCAAAGCCTCCTTTCTTAGAAAAACGTCGCATGGCCTAAATAACAATCATAAAGTGCATCAGCCACCAATTGAACTGTCATTTGGCTCATTCCCGGCATGATTTTGTGGCGAATTTCTAAAAAGCTTGAAAGCCGAGATAGCGGCGGTTCTCCAAGGTGCGGCCAATTATATTTGTTGACTTGCAGCGCGAGGAGGAGTACCTTTCTTACTCATTGCGCCCCGAGTAATTGGCAGACATTTGACGAGAGGAGAAGAGAAAACATCGCGCGACGTATTTTTAGAACACACACGCGGGCAAATTGTCACATGTTTGCGCATCCAAGGATGCCACAGGTTCTCAGCGACAGTGCTGAGCGACAACAACCCTTCATTAGCGAGGAATGATCAGCCGGCGCCTTGTCACGATCATTATTTTTCCGAGTCGTATCGGCTTCTCGGGATGACAAAATGCATCAACAAGTGAAAGTACATCCAGATCCATACGTATGTACTGTCCAACCCATAAAGACGGAAAAACAGAACGAGTAAGTTGTGTTGTCAAACTCATGTTTCTTTTTGTCCATCAAGGGTCACCGTGGTAACAAGGAAGATGCGGTGGCTCGTTAAGACTCCGTCATAATGATTTTGATGCCATTGCATTTAGATGCAGTTATTCCATATTGCTGCTTTAATGTTGCCAGCTTTTCTCCAATGCAGGATTATTCATTCAGGCTCATTTTCCCCAATTGACTTTCTGTCTTTGTAACGACTCGACACACCGGGCTTGTGTTTCAACTACTTCCTGTAGCACTAACAGGAAGGCATAAAATGTGTGTGAGCATGTGCGTGTCACGTCGCTGCAAATAAATTCTGGTGTCGTCTTTTAGAGCCGCAGTAATTTGCGGCGATAGCACAGCAGTCGCGTAATGTTTTTTACTGTTTGCGTTTGCATGACGCAAGACAGCAGGTAGAATACTAAACCGACATTTTTTGTTGTTGTTGTCATGACAATTTGGAGGCAATATTTTTTTAATTTAATGTAGCACATTTAAACCCCGGAGAAGAGTCTTTGAAATACAGAATATGATAGTAATCATATTACTATTTATTTCATCCTTGAAGTCTATTTCGTTTACCCTTTTTAATTTATTTTAATCATGAATTTTTTAATAATGAATTTTGGGTAATTTGGTGGTGTTTTTAAGGAGTAATCAACATGTCTGTATTATGTAAATTGGTTTCACCTATAATCTTATTTTTATCCATTTTAATCTTTGAGGAAAAGTGAGGACATATATTTTTTAATATATTGTAGGATGTGAGGAGATAAATAAATGCAGTCACCATCTTGTGGCTCTATAGGCAATTATAAACTGATTTAATTACTGCATGTATAATTTATTGCCATTTAAAAATGAGCACAAATATGAACGACTTTGTAAAAAGAATCGCATTTGGCTTCCATGCTTGATCAAATGCTTTTTTTCTTCCACGCTGTCTTGTTTTGTAATTGGGCGTGCCTTGCATTCCTGTCACGCCACGTTAGCATTTTAGCATCATCCCGACCGCTAATCGGTTTGGCATTTGGCAGATGCGCCGACGATTAAGAACAAACGGTGTGCAAAAAGAGTCACACATTTGCCGTTGAATGGCATCGAGATCAACAACGCTGATAGTGTTGAGTCCGTGTGTTGTCCCATTTGACTCCTTTTTTTTGTTTAGTTCATCCAAGCATCCATCCATCCATCCTTCATTCCTTCTTTTCCCTGTCCCCAAGGTTCATTGTTTGAGACGTCCAAAGAAAAGAGTGATGTGGGATTCACATGTAAGTTTTATCCTTCATTCCTTGCCTTTTTTCTTCTTGCTTCCTTTGTGTGAGTATTTGTGAACGTGTGTGTTTTTGTGTCCATGTCTATTTGTGCTCTTCTTTTATCACAAGATCCGTGTATTTGTTTCCTTCAAGAAGTAAACTGTGCTCTCCTGCCGGCATCAAAGACACATCAATTATTTTTCTCCGTTGCCAGTGTGGTGGGAATGTAAATCAAAGCCGTGTAGTAGATTCAATTTTGAAGAAGAAGGCATTTTCAAGGGAAGCGGTAAATAAATTGTTCAAAGGAGAAAAACCAAGTGTGAAAGGACACATTTTAAAACACTTCCTCAATCTTAATAAAAACATTCTGACCGACATTTATCAAAATGCACAAAGAAGTACTTTGTGGAATTACACCAGAGACTTTGCATATGCTCTGGTTGAAATGGCTCATTATGTGTTTATGATTTTTATAACCAGGCAGACGCTATTCTGTGTTGCCAGCTTCTACTTCCTACCTATCTTACCGTACCTAGCTACCTACCTAGCTAACTGGCTAATTACCTTCGGGTTCCTTGTTACTTACCGACTGTATCTAGCTAGCCTCCCTATTGTACTGTTGCGTCAAAAATAACCCAACTTGGGTCAAAAATTGACTGATACATTTATTTGGGTCAATTTGATGTTGACTAAATGGGATGAAAGTACAAAGCGTGACTGAATTTCAAAATGGCTGATGGCTAGCTACCAATCTACCTGCTTATGTACCTACGTAGACAGCCAACCCTGGCCTATGATGATAACATAAAATTTCACAAATACTGACTTAGCTAACTACCTTTGGGTGCTTACTTTGTGTGTGTGTGTGTACGTGCGAGCTGGAATTTGAGCGTAAAACATCCACCCCCTCGCATCGAGCGCTGTCAGATTAGACTGAGCACAGCATCAAAGATGTACGAATACGACTCTCGCTTCAGGTGTTTCATTGGCTCCTTTTATAGTGTGTCCACTCAGATGTAGAAATGTGGAACGGGTTTTTCACATTTTGTTGTGTGACAAACACACACAAGGTGATACTTGTGTGTCCACGGGCGTGAAGAAAACTCAATTTGTAGAGCTTTGAATTTAAAATGTGTGGATCAGTTCTTATTCGCTGAGATGACTTTGAAGTTCTGGATCACAAATAAAAAGTAGGATGGGGAAAGAGTGAATTGACAAAAATGGAATACTCGTAGTGACAAAAAGTTTCCTTATTGACAGTACTTTTACTCAAACTATTGTCGGACCTTATTACGATATTTGCAATAAATGACCCTTATCTTCATAATGTTTCGGCTTTTAGCAGTTTTTCATACAATATTACAACTTTTTTCCTCAAGATTAAAAAACTAAATCGTTGTACGTGGTGGCACACTGGTTAGCACGTCTGCCTCACAGTGCAGAGTGTGCAGGTTCGATTCCACCCCCTCCATGTACGTATTGCTGTTTACCATTACAGTGCTTCTTCCTCATTCTATCACAGCCCATTCATTCTGCCATGCTGCCTTCAAATCACATGCACACATGCACGCGCACACGTCCAAAACCATTATTCATCCAAGCGGGTCGAAAGTGTTCACCCACGTCCAGTTGCTTTTTTCCCCCCTCTCCTGTGTCTCGTTGTCAGGAGACAGCCTATTATACCAGGCTGTCAAGCTGTAAAAGGGCATTAAATAAACTTTCAAGTGACAGTTGTCGTGTCGGAGACCTTAAAATAGAAGGTCAATCAGATTAAAGATTGATTAATAAGATGCATCATGATTGCTATCACAAAATTATAATTTGAGGATTACAATCCTTTTGCAAGGCGCTGCCGGCACAGCAGTGCCATATGAAACGTGAAGAATATAAAGAAACATAACAGTTACGAGATGCAATTACGTCACTACATCATCATTCGGTGAAAAAATGAGAATATTAAGATCTTAAGAAGTACTCCTTAGATTTGGTTTCAAACTAATCCGATTTAAAATGCCTTAGTAATTTACTTCTCTAAAGTCAGACTTGGCAACGTGTAAAAAAAAAAAAATATATATATATATATATATATAAATCTGCAATATTGTAGTGCGTGAACGATGAACCGATAGCAATTTGCTGTATGATTAAGATTCTGTGGTTACCCCAGATTTTATTTTTTTTTTTATTAAAAGGTTCATGGCCTGCTCAGACTTAATTATGAGAAACAAGCCTGTGCAGTCGTCACGCCTTCGATCCTCCGTTCAGCATCCCCTGAGACGGTTGAGGTGGTTCACAGCGCCCTCAGGTGGTCGCTCTTGAGGCTTTTTTTTTCTGTGAAGACGTGCATCGGAATGCAAGATCTATGGGACCCAAATAAAAAGCGTCCGTCTGTCCGTCCATCCATCCGTCCATCCATCCATGATGGCGCTTATCTTCACTAGGGTCGCAGATGGGCTGGGGCTTATCCTGGCTGACTTAAGGCTAATTAATGTGTGTTATAATTAATACTAATTACAAGATATTGTATTAAATTTAATGTCATTTTTAATTTACTTTTCAAAAACTACATCTGAAGACTGTGGGGGTAAAACATGGAAGTTAATCAACAACAACAAAACTAAATAAAGACGAATGCAGCTGTCGGTATGCTGCCGTGCAGGTGAATGTTGCAAGTGAAAGTCGCGTGTCATATTGAAGGAGGACCCTTGTAAAATAATTAACAAGCTTATTAAGATGGTGTCTAGACAAATGCTCTTATTACGCATGCCTGAGGCTTGTTTAAGTTTCACAGTCCTTGCAGTCTGAAAGGTAGGACAGTCAGATAATGTCATTGTCCAGGCAGTATTTGGAGGAGTCTGTAGTCGAATGACTATTATTTATTTATTTTTATTTTTTGATTATCAGTTTTTTATTTGTTTATATAAATATATCCCCCTATATACAGTATTAGTATAGTATATATTTACATATTATACTGTGTAATCATCACAGCCCTCTCTGTGAAAAGTGCTACATGAATAAAATTGACTAATTGTGTTTTTCCAGCGGCTCCAAGCACGGACGACGTGGCTCTCTATGTGGGCGTGGTCATCGCCGTCATCATGTGTCTGGTCATCTCGGTCATCGTGGCACTCTTTGTGTACCGCAAGACGCACCGCGACTTCGACTCAGACATCATCGACACGTCAGCGCTCAACGGAGGCTTCCAGTCGGTCAACATCAAGACAGCCAGATCAGGTACTTGCAGCCTTGACTCGATCCTGTCTGATCCATTGATCCAGTGTGTAAACAAGGTTATGCGGCGTGTTGGTCTTTGAGGAAGATTGGGTACGTTCTTCCGACTGGGTTTCAGTTGGAGAAATTCCTAAATAGTGAAAGCCTAGGTTTTGGTAAAACGGCCGTTTAAAGTAACTGTCTTGTTCCGTTTCGGCCGTGGCTTGTCGAACAATCGAGCCCTGGGTTTGCAACAAAACGTTTGCAACTGAGAGAGATGCTTATGTGTATGTGTCATTCATTCATTATGATAAAATGACTTCCCGCAAATGCCCATGGCTGGAATTGGAGAGTGTCTCGCACATTTCGGTCAATCCCTCATCTTGTTTGTCAACATCCCTCCCGCCGACTTTACCTGAGCTTGTTCCCCCGGCGCCACATTGACTCCCACCCATAGCATCCGTCTTTCCCGTGGTTAAATTGCACTCGTCTTCCTGCCTGCGTTGACATTTCTTTCCGTCTACCTAATGGGGAGGACCTAAAGAAGCTCACTGTTGCACGCATTAATTGCTTTCGAGAAATGTCAGGGAATTTGAGATCGATCTGGTAGTTGTGCGCATCCCTCGGTTCGATATTCATAAATTCACCGATTCAGCTATTTGCTGAAAAACTCACATATTGTCTTTACAGCGTGTATAGCTAATTACGTAGTCTGTTGCTTCACGCTAAGCACCTTGGTGACACACGAAGGCAAGATGTAACTTAATATGCATCCAAATGCTAGAAGAGAAAATGTTGAAGTGGTTAAGAACAAGTGTGCTCCTCATGTCCGTGTTTTTTTTTTTTTATGGTGTTATATCTGTGTTTTACATTGCAGATGTGAATTTATTTATGAGTGCTAGTGGGAGGCCAGGAAGTTATCTTGTGATACATGGACACTGTCATTTTTACGTACGTTAGCGGGGACGACTCAGGAAGGAGCCGTGTAAAAATACGCACAAGGGAGTTTTAAACATGAAATACTAAAAGCAGAAGTAAAGAATATTACATTCTGGGTTTCCTATGTCTGCCCAATTGTGCCAATGTGTTGAATGCCAATGACAGAAGTAAAGGAGCCATTTGTTAGCTAACGTGCTAAATGCTAACAACCAACCTTTACTTAAATGACTTGGGCAACAATGCTATTACGATATTGTTCCTTTAATTGTTTGGGAAAGCCGTGCTTATGTTGGTTTTCATGATAGCAAATGTTTGTGTACTTGATTTTTCTTTTTAAACGCTTAACTTAATTTCCATTGTCCCTATTTCCGTTCTCTCCCCCCTTTACCTCCCCTCCTCCCTAGCTGGTTTTTTTTCAGCCCCTCCCGATTTGACAAATGTCGCCGCCACGTACGGCGGTCCCGCATATGCCCTCCGCGACGTGTCCGATAAAATTCCAATGACCAACTCTCCACTCTTAGAGCCCCTCCCCAACCTGAAGATCAAGGTGTACAACTCCTCCGGCCTTGTCACGCCGCAGGACGACCTCGGAGGAGACTTTACGTCCAAGCTCTCTCCCAAGGTAAGGGTCGTGAAATACGCCAAAATACTTAAAGAAGCCTTTTTGAAGACAACCTCATCAAATAAACAAAAAAATGGATATGCCAAGCAAACATATAAACCAAATGAAAGGATTTCAACAGGGCCTTCCAAAAATATGATGGCATCATCAACATGGCATGACGTGATGCCTAATAATGGAAAAAAACTGAAGCTGAATCGTAAATTGCTTATTTTACAAGTCTGCTCACATTTAGACCATGAAATGCAAAGCAGTTTTTTTTACCACTTGATACCCTACGGTGATTTGAGATCTTTCCTCTTCCAGCTGAGCCTCGTGGCGGCGCTCCCAGGCACGAGGCTCAGCTTGCCAAGTCGCTGTTCTCAAGGAAACCAAAAGGGCAAAAAAATAAATGCAAAAACATATTTTTGCATGAAATACTTCAGGATGAACATGTTGTCTCTATTTAGTGACCAACCTTTACTTATTGGAACGTAAATAAAATAATACAAATAAAATACTGTACTGAGATGTGTAAAACAAAAAAAGTTAAATAAGACCTTAAAGCAATAAAGTAAAATAAATAAACTGATCATTATTATTAATCATGTAACTTTGCTGTTGTAGTTGACGCAGTCTCTGCTGGAGAACAGCGACACGATGAACCTTCGGAACCAGAGCTTGGCCCGCACTCGAGACCCCTCGTGTACCGCGCACGGCTCCTTCAACAACCAGGGAGGACACCTCATCGTGCCTAACTCGGGTAAATGCCAGCGCATGTATAAACCTTTTCTGCAGCAAATCCAAATTCCACCCGTGAAAGTAGGACCCGGTGCTCCATTTTTGTCAATGGCAGTTATCGTAACAATATGCTCATTGTGCAAGGTGTTTGTGCTGCTTGTGGTTGCAGGAGTGAGTCTGCTGGTTCCGGCGGGCGCCGTCCCCCAGGGCCGCGTCTACGAGATGTATGTGACGGTGCACAGGAAGGACAGCTCCAGGCAAGTCTTAGCCGCTTTCACCGCCCCCCTTCCTTTCACTTTTTCTCCTATGTGCTTTCCCAGCTGCCAGCCTGATGTATTTTTGCTGTCCGTGCGTATTTCTCGCCATTATTATTATATTTACATTTATCGATCACCTCAACTGATCATTAGCGATGAATAAATTAAACTAAAAACAAAAGCTGACCGACCCATTGTCAATTGTTTTCATATCTAAGATATATTTAGCATAATTTTGAATAAATTAGTAATAATTTAATCATATGATTAGTTGCGCTATCTATTGCCTCATATTGAAGTGTGGGTGTTAAAGACCCACTGCGGATGTTCTCATTCCATATCGCTATGAAAGCACACTCGCTGCATTTCAATGTTGGAAAAACAAAACTTGCCTCACAGCCTGGGAGAAAGAAAAAAAAAAATGCAGATATACTGCACGTCATTTCTTTTTTATTTGTTGGCCAGCGGCTATAGTGGGGATTGCTGTTTTTACTGCGACACGTCCTCTAATCCTCTCCTTCTCCTCAAACTCTCTGCGGGACATGTGAGAGAAATATTGCCATTCCGAGTGCATAGCTGCTGTACAGTTGAGCAGCCACTTTGGAACAGCTCACAAACTATCTTGGAGGGAAAGAAACTCTTGGAAAAATGTCTTGTCGGAGTAGTAAGGAAGTAGGGAGGTGATATTTGAATGTATGGAAACATGCAAAAAGAAACATTTATAAGGTCAGAAGGTCAATATTCATAGAAACAAGGTCAGAAGGTCAATATTCACTCTTGACAGGAGGATTGAACAATAATTGGCAGTAAAATATTATTGTGTCCTTTTTTTTTTAAAAATATTTTAGCTTTACTACTTTACTTTTACTTTACACTCAAAGCAACCTTAAGGATTGTGTGTTGTGCTCCAGGAAGTCCCACTTTAGATTTCATTCATGAATGGTGATCGTCTCCTTCCCTCTTCTGTCCTTACTCTCTTGTGTACTGAGTGCTCGATAATAATCGGATTTTAAGGACTTTGTCATTGAAAACCTTGTTGAGGCGAAAATATAACTTTTTTCGGGGCAGTACACGGATGATTGGCTTTGCTTCGGGCCCCCGAAATGACTAAATAGCTTGAGCTGCAAAGTGTCACGTTAAATTTGTGAAAAATGCTGGCCGATGGCTTCAAACCGGAGCCTGAATACAATTCCACATGCGTAGCGGCCGAACGGATTAAGCAGCAACCTCGACGTCGGCTACACCAAAGTGATTGCGCTACATTTTGCCTCCTTGATGGAATGTTTATTTTATCTTTTTCTTCTCCCTTCATGAGTCATTAATGAGGTCCAGCGGCTGAATCAATAATGCTGTCGAGGATTAGTGCTGCTTCGAGCAGTGCTCGCCCCAAAAATATATTTTTTTTAAAGTCAAGACTGCAAAAAAAAAAAAAAGAAAACAAGAACGAGATGTGCCTTGAAGCGACAATGGTTTTTCACACAAGACAGCAGGTGGCGACGGATCAAATCCTCATTTGGGCCTTCCGTTTGATTGCTTGACGAGCTAGTTCCGCCGCTTTAAACAACACGGCCCGACCTGACAGCTTTTTATTGCGGGTCGCTCCCCTCCGCTCGACATGTTGTGACCACGTGTTTATCTGTCCTCCCCAGACCCCCGATGGAGGACGTGCAGACCGTGCTGAGTCCGGTGGTGAGCTGCGGACCAACAGGAGCTCTGCTGACCAGACCGGTCATCCTCACCATCCACCATTGTGCTGACAACGTCCATGAGGACTGGCTCATACAGCTGAAAAACCAACTGACTATGGGCGAGTGGGAGGTGAGTGTGTGTGTGCGTGTGCGCACGCTTCTCTCAACTGTACATTTATCCAGAAGTTTTTTTTTTTTTCTTTTGATTATTTTGTTTTCTGCTTCAGATCAGTTTTTTTGACCCAGTCGTTGTAGGAGTCTAAGTAAATGGGGCTGGTAGTTAAATAGGTTAAAAGGGAAGAAAGGCATTATCATTTGCATGTGCAGTGCAAAAAAAATCATATTAAAACAAGGGGCAGGGTTTTAAATTGGTTTAAAACTAGGGGCAGGGGTTAAAACTAGCGTTAGGTTTTCAAATTAAGGTTTCAAACTAGGGCCAGGATTTCAAACTAGGGTTTCATGCTAGGGTTTGGGTTTTAAACTAGGGTTAGGGTTTCAAACTAGGGTTAGGGTTTTAACAAGCATTGGAGCATAACAAAGCCACCTGTGACTAATATTTCAGCAGCAAAAGAGGGCACGTAACACTATATGATATAAAGCACGTCTGTAGGGGATAAAACAAATAGAAAAGCAGGCGAGAGTTTTCCTAGAGGCGGTAGGAAGTAGGAGACTCCTATCAGCTGCAATTTGTTATGCTTCTGCCCTCCTCCTCTCTCATCATTCTTTTTTTTTTTTTTGCTTCTTTTAGCATGAAGCTTCAGCAATCTTGGCGTGTGCGTGTTTGTATACTATGTGCGTGTGCGTATCATCCCCATTCGCTCGCTCGTCTTGTGTTTCTTATCACAGCTCCACACAATGTTTCTGCGCAATTAGCCATGCATACGATGTCTGTGTGTGTGTGTGTGTGTGTGTGTGTGTGTGTGTGTGTGTGTGTGTGTGTGTGTGTGTGTGTGTGTGTGTGTGTGTGTGTGTGTGTGTCTGTTTGCAGCAGCAGGGATTGTGTAATGAAAATGAAAAGCGGAATTTCATCAGCAAGTCCATTTGTTTGCAGGGAAATGTTCATTTCCAAAAGAATAAACGTTCAAATCCAGGGGAGTAAAGTAATTAAATTCTGCAGGTGCCAGGCCACAGTTGTGATTACAGCTAATAATGCATTCATAGCATGTTAGCTCCCCATGCCCTCGTGTATTGATTGGGCCTCATCTCAAGCTGAGCGACAGATCACTTATTGCTCAACACAAGGGTGACTTGAGATGCGAGTGACCTGACTTGGGAGTTTTTCAAGAAGCAGCGAGTCGAGTTTGCAGTCAGGGTCGTCGGGTTGGTTGGTGGCCAAGGCGTTACACCACAGCCCCACTGCTAATTCCGCCGCTCGTGCTCAGCATAGCAGAGTGGCTCCACTGTGACACGTGTATGTGTGTCCACTAGGATGTGGTGGTGGTGGGGGAGGAGAACTTCACCACCCCCTGCTACGTGCAGATGGACTCAGAGGCCTGTCACATCCTCACGGAGACTCTGGGCACGTACTGTCTGGTGGGCCAGTCGGTGGGCAAGGCGGCCGCCAAGAGGCTGAAGCTGGCCGTCTTCGGACCCGTTTCCTGCACCACGCTGGACTACCACATCAGGGTGTACTGTCTGGACGACACGCAGGATGCACTCAAGGTAAGACCCGGCCGGACACAACATTAGGTACAGCGACATGCAGCCACCCATTTTTTTTTTATAATTCCGCACATTTTAACAATACATAAGATCCACTCCAGCGTGTTTATTGTCGACTCAAGACTGTCTCCATCTCCAAGCCTCAAGTCATCTTAAGAAGAATTGATGGTGCTTGATTGTATTCATTTGAATGTGAAGGTTGTGAGCGTGCGGCGTCTTCATCTTTGCAGCGATAAACAAAACCGGGTCGAGCAATGTCAAACGAGCTGATGCTTTAGAGTTTAAACATATTCCAAAGCACCGGAGGGAGCATCTGATACGGGGGAGCTTAACGCTGCTAATTTATGCATGAAGTGATCAAGTTGAGGTGCAACGCGCGCACACACGCATAGTAACAGTGTGGTTAGCATTTCAAACAAACAATCGTACCATTAAAAACAACTCTGGGAGAGATGCAGTTGAGCATATTACATACCGCTTGTCTTGTTACTTTCCATCTTGCAAGGTGGAAGAAATTGTGAAGACCCACACTTGGAATGCAATACACATATCCAAATGAGCATGATCAATGTACCGTTCTTCCATCACAAACCTCCACATAAATATGAATGAAATTGCTGAGGGCCTTCAAAAGTGGAGCCAGATGCTGCTTCACCACACATAAACTAAAAAGTCTATTTTTGAACATGTAAAGTCAGTGCTTTGGTGCCATCACGTGCCATCTATAGGCAAATGTCAACCTATGAGGCAGTGAAAATTTTTCATGTTTTTTTATGAAGCATTTTTAAAAAAAAAAAAAAACAGATGTATGCTCAATTCACATGTACCGTATTTTCCGCCCTAAAAGGCGCACCTAAAAACCTAAAATTTTCTCAAAAGCCGACAGTGCGCCTTATAGGCCAGTGCGCCTTATATATGGATCAACTGATGAATTTGTTGATCCATACTGGTTGTACACAGTGCTCTGCCAAAATGTTTCAGTACGTTTTAGTACGACTAATAAATTACAAGGTCGCATCGCTTCCCAGCATTACGGCAACTGTAGTCAGGGGGCGTCACCGAATAGCTGTTGTACCCGCGAGGCTATTTCCTGTCAAAATAGGCTGCTCTGTTAATGTTTCGAGTAAATCTACGGATCGATATGGAAGGGAAACATAGGTAAGTAGTACCAATGCGTTAGATCGAACTTTAGTCAGTTCCGATCATTTTATAGGAGATCGTTTGAGAAACGCGATTGTTTACACTTTGCTGAGGCTCATGGGAGATTGCGAGGTGAGGCTCGTGAGACTTTGCGGATGGCTAATGCTATTGCGATAGCTGCTATACGTACCAGGCTATTTCATGTCAAAATAGGCTGCTCTGTTAATGTTTCGAGTAAATCTACGGATCGATATGGAAGGGAAACATAGGTAAGAAGTACCAATGCGTTGGATCGAACTTTAGTCAGTTCCGATCATTTTATAGGAGATCGTTTGAGAAACGCGATTGTTTACACTTTGCTGAGGCTCATGGGAGATTGCGAGGTGAGGCTCGTGAGACTTTGCGGATGGCTAATGCTATTGCGATAGCTGCTATACGTACCAGGCTATTTCATGTCAAAATAGGCTGCTCTGTTAATGTTTCGAGTAAATCTACGGATCGATATGGAAGGGAAACATAGGTAAGTAGTACCAATGCGTTAGATCGAACTTTAGTCAGTTCCGATCATTTTATAGGAGATCGTTTGAGAAACGCGATTGTTTACACTTTGCTGAGGCTCATGGGAGATTGCGAGGTGAGGCTCGTGAGACTTTGCGGATGGCTAATGCTATTGCGATAGCTGCTATACGTACCAGGCTATTTCATGCCAAAATAGGCTGCTCTGTTAATGTTTCGAGTAAATCTACGGATCGATATGGAAGGGAAACATAGGTAAGTAGTACCAATGCGTTGGATCGAACTTTAGTCAGTTCCGATCGTTTTATAGGAGATCGTTTGAGAAACGCGATTGTTTACACTTTGCTGAGGCTCATGGGAGATTGCGAGGTGAGGCTCGTGAGACTTTGCGGATGGCTAATGCTATTGCGATAGCTGCTATACGTACCAGGCTATTTCATGTCAAAATAGGCTGCTCTGTTAATGTTTCGAGTAAATCTACGGATCGATATGGAAGGGAAACATAGGTAAGTAGTACCAATGCGTTGGATCGAACTTTAGTCAGTTCCGATCATTTTATAGGAGATCGTTTGAGAAACGCGATTGTTTACACTTCGCTGAGGCTCGTGAGACTTTGCGGATGGCTAATGCTATTGCGATAGCTGCTATACGTACCAGGCTATTTCATGTCAAAATAGGCTGCTCTGTTAATGTTTCGAGTAAATCTACGGATCGATATGGAAGGGAAACATAGGTAAGTAGTACCAATGCGTTAGATCGAACTTTAGTCAGTTCTGATCATTTTATAGGAGATCGTTTGAGAAACGCGATTGTTTACAGAGGGCTCGTTGGTTATTGGCTAGTGGATGCATACCGCAACCCTAGTCAACCTCAGTTTGATGCAGTATAGCTTCTATTTTATGCGCCTTATAAGCCGGTGCGCCTTATATATGGACAAAGTTTTAAAATGGGCCGTTCATTGAAGGTGCGCCTTATAACCCGGTGCGCCTTTTAGGGCGGAAAATACGGTAGTTTATTTACGTCATCATATTTATTTCCATTTTTTCTTACATTACATGACATTTTGAATACATTTTCTTATAATAAATTGATACAATTTATATTGACAAATTTTAGGGGGGAAATTGAAATTTTTTCTCAGGTAGTGCTTGCTATGAAAAGTTCTACTAGCGTAGTTGATTTATTGTGTATAAAAAAATAAAAACATTCTCCCAATTGTCATATTTTACAGGAGGTTCTTCAGATGGAGACGCAAATGGGAGGCAAGCTCCTGGACGAGCCCAAGACCCTCAACTTTAAAGACAGCACGCACAACCTGAGACTGTCCGTCCACGACGTGCCGCATCCACACTGGAAAAGCAAACTCATCGCCAAATATCAGGTGAACCGCAAGTACACCCTGGTAAACTTTCTAGAATCCATTTCGATACAGTAAGAAAGAATTTGTACTTGCAGGAGATCCCCTTCTACCAGGTATGGAGCGGTAGCCACAGGAGCCTCCACTGCACCTTCACGCTGGAGAGGATGAGCTCGGCTGTCACCGAGGTTAGCTGTAAGCTGTGCGTCAGGCAGGTGGAGGGTGAGGGCCAGATCTTTCAGCTCAGCAACATTCTGGAGGAGGTATGTGCGCCCGCCACCGTGCTTAGAAAACAACCCTCAATGATCATCTCACATCACCACCCAGAATTTAGATCAAGCCTGATGGATGTTAGAAATTGTTTCATTCTAACATTTCAAACCACTTAGAGAAGTTCTGTACAAAGTCCTCTCGACGAGCATCGCATCTCATTTGCACAAGTTTCGACGTTAAATCCGACGTGACCGCGGCGAGGGAGTTCGAAGCCACGACATTCCGTCTGACCTTTGAACCCACCAGGCCTATGCGCTTAGATTTTGTGGGTATGCCAAAATCAAAGCCTCGCTATTCCCGTCATGTCGGCGTGACCTCTCACCTCGCTATGAATGATTGAACAAGTCGCAGGCAGCTCGACTTTGTGACTTGCAGACCTTTAAGAGTGTGGAAGTTAGTGGAGGAACTTCTCTCTGTGCTTTGCTTCATCTTCGGGCGTCCTGCTCCTTATTAGTTTTCCCGAGAAGGAACTTTGTTCTGGAAAACAAAAGTGTTTTGGGGGCCAGAGAATGTAGTGGCATTTCAATTCCAATTCGTTGTAGGAGCTCCAGTGCATAGACACGTCCCTGATGGACCCAGCCAGCAACATCACCACCTTAGTGGGGCCCAATGCCTTCCGCATTCCCTTGTCCATCAGACACAAACTGTGCGGGAGTCTGGACGCGCCGCAGACGCGAGGCAACGACTGGAGGATGCTCGCCCACAAGCTCAACCTGGACAGGTCGCTTCAGTTCTGCAAATGACTCAACACTGCATGCACATTCATTCATTTCTTTTGGAAACGTCTTGAAAGAATGTTTATTTTCTGTTTACAATGCCAGCGTCAAAAAGTGAGTTTTGTCTTCTGTCTCTTCTCGACTTTTGCGTGTGAGAGAAAGCCAGAGTTCAAGGTGCGCTGCAGAGTTGAGCAGCAGGAAGCCGCGCTGGCAACAAAGTATTGACAAGGAAAAAAAGTCAAAGGAAAAAAAGACGAGAGAGACAGTTAGAGGAAGGACGAGGATGAGATAAACTATAAAAGTATTTCCTCAGGAACTTCCAGGTCTTTGATGAACTGTGTTTTATCGCTTTCAATCCTCACCCACGCTTCACACAAGTCACGAGACTTGACTTGAGTCAGACTTAAGTGGACAGTTTTAGGACTCTGGACTTGCTTGACTCGATTTGACTTTGTCTTCAATGAACGGATTAAGACCGAGGCCAGCCGTGAATAGCAAAAAAAACCCTAACAAATTGCACGTTCCTCAGGTACCTGAACTACTTTGCCACCAAGTCCAGTCCGACGGGCGTCATCCTGGACCTATGGGAGGCTCAGCACTTCCCGGACGGGGACCTCAACGAACTGGCCGCCGTGCTAGAAGAGATGGGTCGCCACGACAGCAACTTCTGCTCCATGACCGTGGAACATTGACTTGGCTCGGAGAGCAACAACACGGACAAATGGCAATGGTGACCACGTATGCAGGTCAGGCTAACACAGGGGAAAGCTAGCGGAACGACCAAAAAGAAAGGGGGGGAAAAGGCTTTGGGGGAGTGTTTGGATGACTTTTTACCCATCTGAAACAAACAAAACTAGTGATGTTACGTTAAAGTGGCATCGTATGTAGCAGGCTAGCAAAACAAACTAAGGACATATGAAATACGAGCGATGGTTGCTAATCGATAGCATGCCTCAAGGGGTAACTAATAAAATGCTTTGGCAGTTTGAACAAAACTGTCGAGGGATGTCTTAAAAGTGACATCATATGCAGCAAATGGTCAAATTCCGTCAAGGACACGAATCGAGGGAAAGCGTTTGTAGCTGCTAGCGAGCAGAAATGGGAGATAGCTGAAGAGAAAAATGCTTCGACGAGCGTACGATTGTCAGCCTGACGGGAACAAACAAATGATGCGGCTTGAAAGTGACATGGGATGTAGTTGGCTAACAGAATGAGCCAACGACATACATTGATGGAAAGCCTTAGCGACACCGTGAGCGAGTATAAACAGAAGCTAACTTTCAGGAGAGTTTTTGCGACTTTTATCCGTCACAAACTAAACTTGCTGAAAAATTGGCATCGTATTTAGCGGGCTAACAAAAAAGCTAATTGTGTAGTTTGAGGGAAAGCGACGATTGTTAACTACTCGCGACGGAAACGAAAGATACAGAACTTAAAGATATACTGATTCGCCACACTTATTTTATTAAAAGAGAGGAAAACGCCCAGCGAATCAGAGGCCCGCCATCAACCCGCCTCCACTCGGCTGATCATCACTCGACTGTTTTTTTACCCCCGGCACAGACAGGCATGGCAGATGACGACAAGTGCAGATGTGAACAGGATTTATTTTTGATGAATACATGGGGAAAGTAGATTCTCCCTAAATATTATTCCTATTTTCGTTTTATGATACTAATGGTTGTTTGTCGTTCTGCAACCAGTTCAGGGGAGTGTACCCCGCCTACTGCCCAAAGAATGCTGGGCACACTTGTGAGGCTAAAGCGGTACGGATAATGGATGGATACTAATTATTATTGACTGAATGAATGCAAGCCATGGCAAGAAAATCTATTAGTTACAACTGCAGTAAGCAGTATTATTTTTCATAATGACTAACAGCCAGCAGGAGGTAGAAGAAAAAGGATGCTGTAAACGCACCATATGACTAATACGCTCCTTTTTTTTCTTCTAGTAATTCATGCATATTTATACAGTTAGAGCATCTCTGGTGTTGTGACATCACCACCATTACTTGGTTGATTTCTAGCGCCACCCAGTGGCCTTGACAATACTGTTTGTTTTTATTTTAATGACTCGTTTGTCATATATAAAGTACGTTACTCGTGTTTTTTTTCCTAATTGATGATCATCTCGTGTTGTATCATAATTATTTGAGTTGTTTTTTATATTTTCAAAAAATCACTGCGCTATAGAATTGTGTTTGAAAGAATTTTTTTAATTAAAAAAAAACAACTTGAAAATAATCCTCGAAGCACGTTTTTTGTTTATTTTTAGTTTATTTTGAGTGTGAGATTAATCCTTTCCAAAACATGTTATTTAATGTATTTTTAAAAAATATAAATATTTGAAAAAAAAAAAAGTTTTTTTTAATCCTACCCGATCCCACATAAACCTAGCCCTAACACCCACTCAACATATTAGAACAGAAATCATTAATTATTCTAAAAACATTACCTTTTAGATTGTTTTGGATTATTTTCCATGGCTATGTCAGATTAATTGTTATTGGGTTGGTGCACCATTTTTAAATAATAATAAATTCCTAAATTATTCTCAATTTAGACCATTTTAATGTTTATTTTAAATCTCTCTAAAGAATTAATAAATCCATCAGTCAATCAATCATCATTCTTTATATGTCAGCATCAAAATGAATAATTAAAGGCATGTAATTATCCTAACAGTCTCGGTTTTGAGTGGTTGTACATTATTGTAACTGTTATTTTTTGTTTGTTTTTAGGTTGTTGTTTTTTCGCAGGATTCAGTTAAAATAATAATAATATGAATAATAATGATTAGAAACCCTTCATTTTGACAAGTTGTTGAATGACCATGATCTTGAAAACATCATGTAGCAGGTGGTTGTTGTTGTTTTTCCTTCTCCTTCTGTACTTTATTTTTCAGTTTTCTCTTTTCGGGGTGCTCCAAAATGTATGCTTATAGATTGGATGTTGTGAATGTTTCTTGATTAAGTGCTGATTCAAAAAAAAAAGGGTACAGGGTGCGTTTCAAATGCAAACTTGAACCCAAAGGTAACAACGACATTGACTTTTTGTTCTCTTCATTTTAAACAATCTGCCAGTCAACAGTTTACTTGCCGGACGAACAGTTCACGTGGACTCGACTGAAACAAATCAAGTGTTGTTATTGTTTGGAAACGTGTGGGGGGGAGGGGGTCGTGTTTTCTATTTGACTACAGTGTGTACACTTGTGTACTTGTCACTTTAAGATTTATAACAAAAAAAAGTAAGTAGGATGTTTTCTTTGTTGTTGTTTTTATTTTTGTCGACTATGCAAACTGCCATTGGTTGTCATGATGGACGTCTTGGCTGTGCTTGTACCATTTTGCTATGGGGGGGGGGTTGATTTGGAGTCGACACGTGTTGAACAGTGGTGAGTTTTGGTTGCAGCCGGCACGCTTGTCGTGACATCTTTTTGCTCACCTCCTTGTTTGCTGTACAAAGTGTAAGAAAGAATTTTTAAGACGATTAATAAATTATATTTATAAGCAATGCTCAAGATGAATTCCAGTGCTACTCGTTTGTTTATTTTTAACACAATCATTCCACTTCTGAGACCGGTTTTCACCTTGAATCTACTTGACTTCAAACGGTTTTAAAACTTGTTCGAACCCTCATTTGAAACCTTAATGTGAGGTTAAAAGTTTGAAACCCTAACCTTAACCCCATTTTGAAAGCCTAACCCTACTTTGAAACAAAGCAAACATCCGAATCAGCTCAATTCTAACAAATACTTTAATAATGTTTGACATGAAAAATACATAAATCATGACAAGGAGAAAACAATACATTTGTACACTCTACAAATGCAACAAGCATGAAGAAAAATATCTTAAAGCCTCACAGTACACTTTGTCACATAGTGCCAGCCCGTGTTTCTCACTGTCCATTTTTTAAGGGACACATTCACGCTTCTCCTTCTTTCTTCTTCTACAAGCTAAATGAGCTTTCACAGAAAGCAACCCTTGGTCACGCATGCGTGTGAGTAATTGAGCCTCGCGAGCCTCACAACTTGATATCTTGCGATTCCGACATCTTGGCCAAGGTTTTTTTCACCCGCAGAGCCGTGAGGCGAGACGCCGGATTATGAGCCCAACACTCGCTCATCAGCTTTCCCATCTGACGCAAACACTGCAAGAAAACGCGCAACGGTCACGTGACGCCTCCATGTGCGCTTCCGCGCCGTGATTTTACCTCATCGCTGCTCCATCGATTGGGGAAGGAGGGACGTTGTCTCTTGATGCAGACCACCTCGCGCATGTCCTCGTACGATGGGTCGCTCGGGACCAAGTCGTGGTAGGGCAGCTGGTACTCCTCCACAATGCCTTCACCCACATGAAAAGCCGCCGTTTTTGAGAAGTCTAAAAAATGCCACTTACGGCCGCTTCTGAGCGGGACCGTCCACCAGAATTTGAACCTTTATGGGCCACGTACCTCCTGACAGACAGCGGCGGGCGATCTCCCACAGGATGAGTCCGAAACTGTACATGTCGGCCATGATGTACGACTGGAAGTGAGTCCTGTTCAGGGTCTCGTCCAGAACCTCGGGGGGCATGTAGCGCTTGGTGCCCACTCGGGTATTGGGGGGGATGTCCACCTCATTGGTGTCACTGCAGGGAGCACAGAGACACGATGAATGATGTCGCCCATTTGTTGGGTCGTCCGTTCGCGCACCTGATGAACTTGACGGCGAGACCCAGGTCGGCGACGCAGCACGCGCCGTTCCTCTTGACCAAGATGTTCTTGCTCTTCAGGTCACGGTGGGCGATGGCGGGCTTCCCCTGCGTGCCGAAGATCTCCGTGTGGAGGTGGCACAGGCCCGAGACGGCCGAGTAGGCCAGACGCAGCATGGCCTTGCTGTCCAGCGTGGTGGATTTGAGGTAGTCGTACAGCGAGCCGCTTTCGTGGTAGTCGGTGATCAGGTAGAGCTCCGTCCATGAGCCGGTCCCTTTGATGTCCGCCGCGATGAATCCTGGGAAAATAAAGAGCCCATTGGCAAAGGCAACTGAGATATGCATGTAACCTTGAGCATCAGATGTGAAGATTGCCGTCTTTACCCAGTATGTTCTCGTGCCTCATGAGGCCCGTCTGGTAGATCTCGGTTTCACGGAACCAACTGGCCTCCTCGGTGGTGAAAAAGACTTTAACTGCCACCGTCTCCCCTCGCCAGCGACCCATGCGCACCTCGCCGTAGCGGCCTTTGCCGATTTGCGTCACCATCTGGATCTGCTTGGCGATCGTTCGCTGCACCTGGTTGCGGGCAAGGGGGTTAAAGCTTTAGAACAATTAAATAATTCGGGTGGCATCTAAATTTCACAGTTTTCACTGGAACGTGCGTATCCCTGCCATAAACGGAGGCTCACTGTACAATATATTCCCTATTTACTGGGTCCTAGTCATGTAATATCCCATCTCACCAGCAGGGGGAGCCCTGAGCCTGAACCAGAGCTCTGCGACTGCTCCATCAAATCTTTCAGGGACTCTCCGGGAGGAATGTAGGTCTCATCTTGCTCGAGGCCGATGGTGTAACGAGGACGAGACACCTGGCGCTTATATCTTTTTAGAAAAAAAAAACATTGAGAGTTGGCAGAACCTTTTACAGAGGAGATGTAATCCATTTTGATGGATCCAATTTACCTGAAGTAGCAGAAGACAACGATAACAGCCAGAATGATGCTACAGACAGTGACGGAGATCACCAAGGCCATGTGGTGGATCTTTCCATCAACATAGACTGGACAAAGAGTACAAATGGAAAACATCGATTTGGACCGAATGTTGGCGTTTAACACCATTCTACGAAGAAGACACACTTACAAGGCGGATTGAGAGGCGGCAGAGTGGGATGAAGTTTTTGGTTGCAGTAATCTTCATCTGTGCAGCATTCCAGTGTCCTCTGTTGGCGCGAGCTCCATTCGTCCTAAACGTGACAAAGATAGACCGATCTTTGTGAGAGCGGTACCTACCTAAAGCCGACCGAAGTGGATTGACTCTACTCACTCGACACTGAAACTCTGACCCGATGAGCGCCAGACAACCCGCAGTGAAGACCGGAACGTCCCCGTCTTCCTCCACCATGGTGAAACAGTAGCCGTCGGTTCTGTCGAGCACCGTGGAAGTTATTGTCCGTCGCTTGGTTTAAGAAGAGCCTGCCTGACGGACGGCCGGACGGCCGGCGCTACCTGCACGTGTTGTTGATGGAGTCGTCCGGACAGTGGTGGATGCAGTGACACAAAAGCTGTCGCTGCGACGAGGAAGTGGGGGAGGCACTTCCGCCGCTCTCCTTCCCGCCATCCGCCGCTGCCTCCTTATTGGATGCTCGAAGCGGCATGCTGTCCAAGATGTTGCCTGGGAGACAGAGGAAGATCAGATGTTGATGGCAAATGAGACCTTCGAAAAACAGAGGCCTCAACATGTGACCAGATACATTATTGGGACTTTTATCTTTTCAATGCGGTGTTCACTGGGCGTAAAACGGCCATCACACCGCCGGTCACGATTGACTCAAGCGTACAATTCAAAGGATGAAATGATTCTCTACTCCCACACTGAGGCATGAGGTGTCCAATTTCACAAACCAAAGTTGCACCCTCATACTTCTCAGCGCCTTCACCGAGGGTGCACACCAGATACTGGACGGATACTCCTCCAAGTCCGTTCCCACAACACATCAATCTTACGTTCCCAAAGAAGCAGAACAAAGCTTGGGTATTTCGTCTTATCCGATTTCAAAGAAGCACCTGTTTGTCACTTGAGGGAGGATGTGGGAGGAGTGTGTGTGTGTGTGCGTGTGTGAAAGTGCGAAAAGTGTCTCTCTTCCGTAGCTTTTGGGGTTTTCATTCATTCCGGCACGTTCATTGAGAGCAGATGCCCGACAGCTGCGAGAGGAGATGCTGAGAATTGAGGGGGGGGCGTCCTCGCTCTCTCTCGCTCTCTCTTGGAGTCAAAAAAGTGTAACACACTTGAATTTTTGATTTTATTTTCGCTCCCGCTGTATGTGCTTCAGTGCTGCTACTAGGCAGGAAACTGAAGTCTGCTGAAATGTCCTGAGAATAAACAAGAGCTGGACTAAGGTTATGAAAAGGAGGTCAATCGGAGGGAGGACTAATTGGAGGAGTCGGAGGAGGGAGGGCAGGGAGTCAGGATGACCGAAACGAGACGTGACAGATCCGCGGGGAACTATTGGAGCTGCTGGCGAGAGACGCTGCCCTTTGCTGGCCTTTCTCTCACTCTGCGGCCCTCCTGCCAACACTTAGCGCCTCTCGGTCACTTCCTATCTTTTTATGCGTGCGGATCTTTGAGGTAGCCTTGTCGTCCTTCATTAGTTATCCTTTTGTCATTTTCCTACTGTGGCCTCTCCGCCGTGTTGTCATGCAAGGTGCCGTGAGCTTCGGATGGAAAAGAAGTGGTTCGATTTTCAGCTGAGCACTTTCATCATTGAATCTCATCCTTTTGAATTTCCACACATTCAAGGGAGGGAAGGAGAGGCCCCGCCCACTCCGACCGTCCGGCCCTGGTGCCGACGTGCTGTTGACAAAACAAAAAAGAGCGGCCGGTACTCGGCTTCCGCCGCTATTGAGCCGTGTCGTCACAATGTGTGCGCTGGGAAGATGGTAACACAATAGTCACAGACATCACCTCTATTTACCTTGAGGAATCTTGGCCACACTTTACTCGAGGGCCATAGCAGCAAACTATGGAGTGTGGAGTAAACCACCAGCACATTGTCAGAAGCTCGAGAACATGGCGGAGTTTGAATGCATCAGGCTAACCAAAAACAACACAGGTAAGAAAAAGTGTCTCTGTAATGACTTCAGGGCTGCTACAGCAAAGTGGAGACTGTGGAATAGGATACCAAAGCCAATTTACACTTCACAGTGTAATCAGCGCAATATATTTATCTTGTAACTGTGCTGCCTCGTGGTTCCCCGCTGTTTCCGGAAATGTCAGGAATGTCATTAATCGGTCAATCCATCTCTTTCTCTCCCTCTTTCGCTCTGTCCACAGTGTTGTCTCCAAAACCATGACCGACCCACCTTGTCTTGCCTGGAGTGGTTCTACTCTGTGAGCTTATCAAATGCGCATGTGGCAGGAAGGGCGATCAGAGTCAATTCAGGAAACAAGGTCATGCCAATAGTTGTGCTGTAATGTTGATGACGCCGATGACCAGAGCCCAACAAATATAACTCCAGATTTTCAACTCTGGGTCCGAGTATGATGAACACTGAACAGTTCTTCAAATACCAAAGCTCAACAACAACTTTTCAGAACTTCCAGGTGCTTGAGTAAAATGGTAATTGTTTCAAGCTCTTTTGCAAAACTAGCCTTTCAAATGCCATTAGGCCCCGCCCCCACGGGTCTTGATAGCAGGATACGGAGGCCACTGTCAACACGCAATTAACAACGAGTTGGCCCCGGAAGGCCCCCCCCCCCTCCCAAAACAAAAGTTGAAGGCTTTTTTTTCCAACACATGGCGCTTTGTTGCGAGGGGAGGATGGAGGCGAGGGAGAGCCCGCCTTGTGCTCCACTAACAAGATGGAGACGGGCAGGCCCAGATAGAAAAAGAAAGGCCGAAGCAAAGAAAGCACGTTCATTAGTCATCCGGCTGATGTCAAATAAAGCCTTTCATCCAGCTTATGTAAATACTACCTGCGCCTCTAAGTGGTTTTTCATCTTGGCCGTGTTTGACAGAGTCGGTCGGGGGGATGGGAGTGGATTCTGGATGCCTGCTTTTTTTTTTATTTTTTTTTTATCTTGTCATTGTTCCTCATGTCAGCGCCCGGATGAGCTAAACCATCACGCGTGCAGCGGAATGTCTTAATGGGAGTCGGAATAGCTCAACCTTGTCTTTGAGAAATGGTTTATTCCAGCCATCTACCAAAAGATAATTGAAGCTTTTTCATGCATTCTGTGATGCCTGTCGAGTTTCATGCCTTTAAGTAAAACTGGCTTTGGAACGTTTAGATTCATAAAAGAAAATCCTGGAAAATATCATCTTGCACTTCACAATTTTGCACTGCCCATCCGTCAAGCGTACAATGTCTTTGGATGGCGACCACTAAAACGCACAGGTTTGCAAAACCTGGTGAGCTCTTGGGAATTTTAAGGACCCCAAAAGGCAATTCCACTTGTCAGGAGAAGAGGAATAAACAATTCCAAGATAATTGGCTGGCAATGGAAGGGGAAAAAAAAAATCTATAGTCATCACTTCATTATGCCAAATCAGAAGGAATGACTCACTAATGAATGTGACACTTTCTGTATTGTGTGTGGGATGAGTGACGGATACACAAGGATTCCGGAACTCGCGGTTGATTCCAGAAAAGGCCTCGAAGCTACAAAGCAGTGATGAAGAAAAGGGAAATGTAAAGAGGATGAAGCGGCAAGAGTGCAGAAGAGAGAGACAGCATCTGGTCCTGTCATCAATTCGCTCTCATAAATAAGTCAAACTATATCCATAGCACCTGAAGCCCATTTGTCCGAAGATAAAAATCAAAGCTACAGACAATGTCGTTGGGTTTTTTGTGATGCACAGTATTTGAACAAACACACAAAAAAGAATTGGTACGTATATGGGTTATTTTTGGCGGAATCAAGAAGTGATTATAAGTGTTGCTTAAGGTTGCTAGATTTTTAAGGGTTTGGGGATTGGAATAGAGGATACAATTTGAGAGATTGAGTTTGTTATTATGGCTGGAGATGGTTAGGGATCTGGTTCAAGGTATGATTTGGGCTAAGGGTCCAGGGACATTAGGGACTGTAAGGGGCCAGGGTTAAGGTTCAGGCTTGTGACGTTCACTCAAAATGTCAAATTGGAATGCACGAGGATTCATATCATTCAACTAGGCATGGGCCTATCTTGTTACATGTCAAGTTGCTCCCATGTTATCTTACTCCCCGTCTCGACTTACGACTGTTATGGTATGGCGAGTTGCGCAGTTTTGTGGTTCGCGACTGCAGATTCGTCACAAGCGACTTGGAACTTCCCTGATTGCAAAACTGTTCAAATTTTCAACAAAAAACACTGAACGAAACGTCTCGTTTGCATTTCCGACTGGCTGCAAAAAATAGCAAACACTAAAAAAAAAAAGTCATCAACGGGATTTGAACCCGTGACGCAAAGATATAAGAATTGTTTACATTGCAGAGCCTTGACCGCCGTGCTATCGCGACACACAATAAATTCAACAAATAATGTTCAATATAGCGAACAACACTAAATTACCCGGCGAAGGTACGCGTTGATCTGACCCGCCCATGTTAACCTAATGTTACCATTGCCTGCTCAGCATCAGCGATAGTGTTGGCTCGTGAGTGAACGATTTATTCAAAGGAATGATTTATTCAGTGAACGAATAACTTCCTAAAGTGATTCGTTCTTTTTTCAGTTCATATGACTTCAACCAGTAGGTGTCGGTAATGCGCATTGAAGCTGGTGCCACCTCGCCGTAAAACAAAACGAAGAAGAAAATGAAGGAACTTCCTGTGTACGAACGAGTCGTGAATTGCATTTCCCGTTCACCAACTGAACGGAACTGTGAGTGAACGAGTCAGTGAGTGATTAGCATTTCCAGTTCATCGCGAGAACGGATCAGTGAGGGAACGAATCCGGACTTCCGAGTCAACGAGTGAACTGCCTTCCGTGCATCAACGGATCAGTCAGTGAACGTGTTGCGTCTCCCTCCTGGCGCGAACTACGTCAACCAGAATGTAGATTTACGATTTGCCAAGGAAAGAAAGAACAAGAACCACTCACTGAAACACCACTTCTTTTATGCACGTTTTCTCCGAGCTAACGGCTAACTTTATTGCATGCAGGGATGCGCCGTTATGCAACAACGGGGAGATTATGCCTCTCTTTGGGTAATCTTGATTTTATAACACTTATAGTAGTTTTTCAATAACGTGTAGGCATATATACGCCTAAATGTTGTTATCCAATATATCTACTGCAATTTCACATTAGATTGCTGGTTTGAAATTTACGTTTATTATTTTAATAAACATTTGTTAAAACTTGTCTGGTGTTTTTTTTCATTGTTTTTATATTTGCCAATTAAAACACAAAAATCAGACATTTGGTTAACTGCTTTATATGACAATATGTATGTGTTTTACGTTGTCATATGAGTTGGTGTCCCCCAAAATAAATGTCGGCATAACGGATTTTCTTTTCAACCTTTTATTCAAACACATTCGGTATAATAACACCATCAACTACAATCCAACAAATACAAAATTAAAACAAAATTGCTGGTTTGAAATGTACTTTTATTATTATTTTATTTTAATAAACATTTATGTTAAAACTTGTCTGGTGTTTTTTTCATTGTTTTTATATTTGCCAATTAAAACATAAAAATCTGACATTTGGTTAACTGCTTTATATGACATTATGTATGTATTTTACGTTGTTATATGAGTTGGTGTCCCCCAAAATAACAAATGTCAGCATAACGGATTTTTTTTCCAACCTTTTATTCAAACACAAACACATTCGGTTTAATAACACCATCAACTACAATCCAATAAATACAAAATGAAAACAAAATTGCTGGTTTGAAATTTACTTTTATTATTTTATTTTAATAAACATTTATGTTAAAACTTGTCTGGTGTTTTTTTCATTGTTTTTATATTCGCCAATTAAAACATAATAATCAGACATTTGGTTAACTGCTTTAAATGACAATATGTATGTGTTTTACGTTGTCATATGAGTTGGTGTCCCCCAAAATAAATGTCGGCATAACGGATTTTTTTTCAACCTTTTATTCAAACACATTCGGTATAATAACACCATCAACTACAATCCAACAAATACAAAATTAAAACATCAATGGTCGGCATAACGTGTGTCGGCTGGCATGGCAGCAACGCTGTCTGTCACTCACTCGTGAATCTTTGCGAACGAACCTGAAAATGGCGGTGTACCTAATAGTGTCCGAATGATGTCACAGATCCAACAGCCAATCAGAAAGTGGGGGTGAGGGCGGGTGTGGCACGTTTCACTTTCAGTTCAGCTTTGACCATGATATTTCCCTAATAAAGTGGCCTGTTATTAGGTACACTTGAAAATAGCGGTGTACCTAATGGAGTGTCCGTGTGATTCCCTCGTTAAGTGCACCTGCGGGAAAAGTTTTAGCTCATGCAGAACGTGAAAGGAGCTAAAACTTTTCACGCAGGTGCGCTTAACGAGGGTCACTTGGAAAACATGTTGGAACGCGGCCCCCGAGGACTAGAGCTTGACACCTGTGACCTTTGACCATGATATTTCCCTAATAAAGTGGCCTGTTATTAGGTACACTTGAAAATAGCGGTGTACCTAATGGAGTGTCCGTGTGATTCCCTCGTTAAGTGCACCTGCGGGAAAAGTTTTAGCTCATGCAGAACGTGAAAGGAGCTAAAACTTTTCACGCAGGTGCGCTTAACGAGGGTCACTTGGAAAACATGTTGGAACGCGGCCCCCGAGGACTAGAGCTTGACACCTGTGACCTTTGACCATGATATTTCCCTAATAAAGTGGCCTGTTATTAGGTACACTTGAAAATAGCGGTGTACCTAATGGAGTGTCCATGTGATTCCCTCGTTAAGTGCACCTGCGGGAAAAGTTTTAGCTCATGCAGAACGTGAAAGGAGCTAAAACTTTTCACGCAGGTGCACTTAACGAGGGTCACTTGGAAAACATGTTGGAACGCGGCCCCAAGGACTAGAGCTTGACACCTGTGACCTTTGACCATGATATTTCCCTAATAAAGTGGCCTGTTATTAGGTACACTTGAGAATGGCGGTGTACCTAATGGAGTGTCCGTGTGATTCCCTCGTTAAGAGCACCTGCGGGAAAAGTTTTAGCTCCTGCAGAACGTGAAAGTGACCAAAAACTTTTCACGCAGGTGCGCTTAACGAGGGTCACTTGGAAAACATGTTGGAACGCAGCCCCGAGGACTAGAGCTTGACACCTGTGACCTTTGACCATGATATTTCCCTAATAAAGTGGCCTGGTATTAGGTACACTTGAAAATGGCGGTGTACCTAATGGAGTGTCCGTGTGATTCCCTCGTTAAGTGCACCTGCGTGAAAAGTTTTAGCTCCTGCAGAACATGAAAGTGACCAAAAACTTTTCACGCAGGTGCGCTTAACGAGGGTCACTTGGAAAACATGTTGGAACGCGGCCCCCGAGGACTAGCGTTTGACACCTGTGACCTTTGACCATGATATTTCCCTAATAAAGTGGCCTGTTATTAGGTACACTTGAAAATGGCGGTGTACCTAATGGAGTGTCCGTGTGATTCCCTCGTTAAGTGCACCTGCGTGAAAAGTTTTAGCTCCTGCGGAACGTGAAAGGGGCTAAAACTTTTCACGCAGGTGCGCTTAACGAGGGTCACTTGGAAAACATGTTGGAACGCGGCCCCCGAGGACTAGAGCTTGACATCTGTGACCTTTGACCATGATATTTCCCTGAGAAAGTGGCCTATTAGGTACACTTGAAAATGGCGGTGTACCTAATGGAGTGTCCGTGTGATTCCCTCGTTAAGTGCACCTGCGTGAAAAGTTTTAGCTCCTGCGGAACGTGAAAGGGGCTAAAACTTTTCACGCAGGTGCGCTTAACGAGGGTCACTTGGAAAACATGTTGGAACGCGGCCCCGAGGACTAGAGCTTGACACCTGTGACCTTTGACCATGATATTTCCCTAATAAAGTGGCCTGTTATTAGGTACACTTGAAAATGGCGGTGTACCTAATGGAGTGTCCGTGTGATTCCCTCGTTAAGTGCACCTGCGGGAAAAGTTTTAGCTCATGCAGAACGTGAAAGGAGCTAAAACTTTTCACGCAGGTGCGCTTAACGAGGGTCACTTGGAAAACATGTTGGAACGCGGCCCCGAGGACTTGAGCTTGACACCTGTGACCTTTGACCATGATATTTCCCTAATAAAGTGGCCTGTTATTAGGTACATTTGGCGGTGTACCTAATGGAGTGTCCGAGTGACGTCACAGATCAAACAGCCAATCAGAAAGTGGGGGTGAGGGCGGGTGTGGCACTTTTCACATTCCGTGAAGCTTTGACCATGATTTTCCCTAATGAAGTGGCCTGTGATTAGGTACATCTGAAAATGGTGGTGTACCTAATAGAGTGTCCGATTGAAAATGCAAATTTTTCCATGATAAAAATTTTATTGGACTCACCGAGATTTGAACTCGGGTCGCTGGAGTGAGAGTTCAGAGCACTAACCACTACACTATGGCATCCTCACTTATGTTGCATGGAATGTACGTAGTTTTGTTGAACTCAAAGTCATCAGCATTAACTGCTACACTCGTGACATGGTTTTTGATTTTGGGTGCGTTTGCAGTTCAATTCTTCACCATACTGATGGAATAAAATCGAGAGGTTATTTGAATTCTACACTCCTCACGTCTGCATGTGCGCTATAGTATGGTCGTCGTTATGTTTCATTATCATCTTTAATGTCTGCAGGCGCAAAGCATTAAATGTCGGTAATGACGCTGTAGGGCGACGTTGTAAATGTATATCTTTTATGCAGTTTTGACCTTATTGTTTTTGAGGTCATTATTTATTCCTGAATACTATAAATAGTTTGAGATTGAAAGTGACAACCAAATTGGCTAAAATGGTCTGGAGCCACTTTTTCTTTCTTTTTACAAGCACTTATATGTGTGTTAAAAAAAAAAAAAAACTCCATGCGCACTCTTCTCTGTTAGAACTTGCTTACCTTAAAGCATCAAAACAGCGCATGACAGCTGATGCTGAGCTCCCATCAGGCAATAGTAACATTGACATTTAATGCGTGTTGCGATAGCTCAGTGGTTAAGGCTCTGCCAAATGATCAATTCTTATATCTTCGAGTCACGGGTTCAAATCCCGTTGATGACTTGTGTTTGCTATTTTTTGCAGCCAGTCAGAAATGCAAACGAGACGTTTCGTTCAGCGTTTTTATTGAGAATTCGAACAGTTTTGGAATCAGGGAAGTTCCCACCCAGTCGCTGTGACGAATCTGCAGTCGCGAAACACAAAACTGCGCAACTCGCTTTACAATAACAGTCGTAACTCGAGACGGGGAGCAAGATAACATGGGAGCATCTTCACATGTAACAAAGCAGAAAGAAAGTCATGTTAGCCATACTCGCTAGCTGCTTAGTTGCATTGCTAGCAGGTCTATTGAAGAAGACATACTAACTTTTGGAGCTGGTTGCAAAGGTTCATTTTAAGATCTTTTTGCATTTTTTTCTTCTTGAAAACTTCGGTACCTGAAAAATGTCTGAAAGAACGTTTTCAACAAGGAAGGGGACTACATATAAACACGTTTTCAATATTATAGCACCTCCACAAAAAAATGACACTGTAAATGAATTCCATTGTTTTGTCTTAGGTAAACTTATTCCCCGGTTGATTATATTTATGAGCCTCACAGGCAATAACCATAACTGATTTCAACCGGCTGGGACTCACATTATCTTCTTCCTGAGAAAATGTATTTGTCCTTATCTTGAGTTATGTATTGTCTCTATGTGTGTCCGTTTGCGTGAGCGTATTTTGTCTACAGGCAGTCCTAAATTGTTTTTACCTAACCACAAATCAGACATGAGATCTCTCAGCCTTCAACGTTCAGGACCTGAAGTAAGCTGCTATCCGCCAACTGTGTCCACAGATGTGAAACTCAACCCCCAGCTCTGAGGTGTCTACTGCACTCATTCCCACACACACACGGAGTTACACGCTCACCAGTTTATTTTGGCGGGTCGCCCAAGTGTTTTCACGGCCACTCAAATAACCCGTCTGCCTATTAAGACATTTCTATGACTCGATTTTTATCTGCTCACTGAGACGGACGTGATTGAACAGTGGACACTCGCCCATTGTTTGATTTCTCGCTTGGAATAAAATGGAAGGATTCTTTGTCGTAGTGGATGGATGATAAATGAACAAGAGCAGAAGATTGTCTAACGCTAAGCATGACATTGGAACATGTGCGAGTCAAATGAATTAGACACGCGAAAGGGTTTGTTTCACAGATGCACGTGGGAAAGAGTCGGCAGCAACGGTTCAGAAAAGGTCAGGCGATTGGACCCAAGCCATTCGTGTCACATGCATTAGCGGCCAATCAAATTGAGTAAAGTACATAATGTTAGTGCAATCCAAGAATCCAAAAGCCACATTTTCGAGTTCTGATAAAACTGCCAATAATCATCGAGGCCAAGGAAATCAAAAGCTTATGCAAATGTGACACTTTCCCCCCCCCCCCTTAGATTTCTTTTTAATTGGATGACCAATGTGATTCCTATTAAGTGCCATTGAAATGTTAAGGACAAAGTTCAAGCAAAGACAAAATGACTCATGGATTGACGATGGGCAGCAGGGTTGTAATCAACTTACTCGACTTGCTGCTTTACGAAAGTCCGGCTGTTTTTAGAATGTTTTACTTTTGATGGAGAACTGGGGTAGGCGTTTATGAGGACAATATATCCTCAACTATTCTTTCAAAGATAAATAAAGCAGGCCGAGCATTCCTGAGGAATATGATGCCACCTTCATCAGACGCGTAATAAAAAGTACGGCAAATACTCACACCCGCCTGCTATTTTTACCTGAATACGTTCTATTCTCGTGATAGTATCATGTGACGCATTCTTCCGTGGTGGCGGCAGCGGCGGCATGCAAACATCACGCCGACAAACAATGGGCACACGCGGGCTGGGAGCCAATGGTGTGCCGCGGTAAATACAAAATGGATTCGGGTTAGAACCCAAAGTATGTGAGCGTGCGCAAAGCCTCCACATGTGACCCAGCACGAGATGACAACATAGAACTTGTTTTGGGTTTTAGCGACCCTGTTGAGGTCCAGCTATTTTTACACTCTTGTCATGGAATACAGCAAAAAATATCCTTTGTGGTTCACTATGTCTGACCTTGATTGGTCACGGTCACAATTTTTTTGTTACATTATTTAAATTAATAAAATGACGCTTCCCAAAACAATGCTTGCAATCATCTGTCTACATCTAGAAGGCCTTGTTGATTCCAAGTCTCCAAAAGCTGAGAAATGGAAGCTAGATGTGGTAAACAATAGTCCACCATGCGGCATGATTTAAAAAGGGAATAAAGTTGTCTGTCTTTTCTCCAGGAGGAGGCTTCACGGTTTGAATCTATTACATCCCAAATTTGCATGTTGGTCAGCCTCTAAAAACAAAAACAAAAAAAACTTTTAGAGGCTCTGAAGTACAACACTACAGCCAAAAGGGCAAGCTAACTTTAGCATGTGTGTGAAAACTACAAAAAAAATACGTTAGAATAGAACAAAAATAAATATATAAAAAAGCAGGGTACAACAAGGGTTTCTCTCTTTTAACCTCTCGCCATAAGGAGACAAATTTGATCAATTTATAAATAAATTAAGGGCCAAAGCCACAAAGATTGTGGACGACAGCCAACCGGCTAATGTTAGCTTATGTTTATTTTTGCATTCCCTGTCGTGTATGTGCAAACGTTTGCAACAATTCTGCTCCACCATTGGTCTAGTCTACACATACTGTAAGTTGTGATGTGTGTGTGTGTTTTTTTTCTTTCCTTAAGTGCAAGTACGTGCGTGTGCACCAGGCACAAGTTAATGGTGTTAACATTGCAGCTGGCATGTGTTTATTTCACCTGTGTTTTGGTCTGCGGCATCTCAGTCATCTGTAGGCTCAAACAGTCATGTTACTCTCATTTATAACGCGCATATTGTATATACAGCGTGTGTGTGTGCGTCGCCATGTCTGCAGTTGTGTTTTCGAGACACCCAACAAATGAAGCGATGCCACCGGTTTACAAAGGTGCCGGCAGCGGGTACGGGGTGTTTACAGTGCTGTGCGTCCGGCTGTCTACCGCGTGTGATTAGCTGGCCATTAACTGAGGCGAAGCATATCTAACATATCACCCATCACCAGCTCCAGGCCTACTCTGCACTATCTCACTGGACAAACACGCTGTCAAGCGTGTTCAGACACACATACACACGCACACGCATGCATTCAAACACTCATTTCCATCTGGATAGTCATAAGGTCCGTATCAGATGCTGTCTCTTTCAAAGCCATATGGTATGACCACAAAAGCGGAATTACAACGTGTAACAAGCATACTGTACTCAAACATTTTCTTAGCGTGGTTATTTTGGAAGTAAAAGCCGACAATGCTAAAACCAGCCTGCTGATGACAATGTGCATGTATTGTATATCACGTTTTTAACTGCTTGGCGCCAAACAGATGAAAAATGAGCAAATGGATACTTTATGCCTTGAGCCAGCTATGCATGGTATAATTCTGATTTACATTCCGATATAGTGCCTAAAGCTGATATTTTGGAATGTTGTTTTTATAGCTACTTAGCCAATATCCCTATGAACGTAACCCTAACTTTAACATAACACCTTTCCCGTCTCCAATCTGAAGTCCTAAGCATAACACCCAAACCCTAAGACCACAAACCATGCCTGACCCAAGTCCCCACTTAACCTAAGACTAACCTAACCCTTGAACCTATCCCTAACCTCCTAAGACGATCCCTTACCCAATGCCCAACCCTATCCCCATCACCTCAACCCAAACCGTAACCCAAAAATTGACATGAAAAACATTTGAAGCGATCTTTGCCCTAAAGCTCTAACCTTAACCATAACCCATACTGACCATGTTTGTAAGGCTCCCAGTGATGGCGTAGGCCTGATTCAAAGATGAGATACTGTCACAAACGTCTCACATACTATATGCTGCATCAGCTGTGTCTTAGAAAGTCAAGGTGATGTGTATTCCTTAGAGGATGTAATACCCCGACACACTCTTCTCACTTCCTTTCAGGGGTTCATTTTGGTATTTTCATCATATGTCTTCTATTGTTCGGGGCCAGCACATCCTCAGTTTTCTATACAATGTCAACACTTTCGTACCAGCGCTTTGAAGAGACACCTCAGCTTTGCGTTTTTGGGAACAGCCAACTACCTCTCACCTTAATCGGGTTTCTTTAGACAAAACGTCTGCTAAATCCGACAAGCGCTCATTGGGTCCAGGTGCCGCTGTTCCTTCATGAAAACTAAAAACGGACTGTCGATATTTTGGCGAAATGTGGGATGGGCGCAGGGCAGGTGTTTGGTGGATCTCAAACAGATCCTCAGACTCTCCACGCATGGGGGGTGCCGGCGTCTCATTAGTGGCTGGTGACAAAAGCACAGCAACTGGCGGAGCTTTTGACCGTGAAAACTGATACAGCGCCGCTTCTTTCCACCAAGGACAATGAAATGTAAGCTATCGCTCCTCACTTCCCAGAAGTCACACAGAAGGCTGCAGCCTGGCGTAGGTGGAAGGTCACAGGAGATCTGTGTGTGTGTGTGTGTGTGTTTTACATAGCATGCACTCATTGACGGTCAGGGAACATGTCGTCCTGTACTTGCTTGTCCAGAGAAAGATCGCCTTGACAGACACAACACTTTTAAGTTTAAAGTTTAAAGTCCCAATGATTGTCACACACACATCTGGGTGTGGTGAAATTTGTCCTCTGCATTTAACCCATCCCCATGTGATTTTAATCCATCCCCTGGGGGAGAGGGGAGCAGTGAGCAGCAGCGGTGCCGCGCTCGGGAATCATTTGGTGATCTAACCCCCCAATTCCAACCCTTAATGCTGAGTGCCAAGCAGGGAGGCGATGGGTCCCATTTTTATAGTCTTTGGTATGACCCGGCCGGGGTTTGAACCCACAACCTTCCAGGCTCAGGGCGGACACTCTACCACTAGGCCACTGAGCTGGTTACACTTAAAGCGTTTCCATGGAGCGCTGTAGTTCAGTTATAGATGAGACAGTTAAGAATGGTACATATCCTCCCAAGGCTTGTCTGACTTTCTTCTGCAAGATAGCGATAAGAGCCAAAAGACATTCATAAGCGCCCCCGTAGCGAGTTAGCTCAAGTTTGACCGATCGGCACAGCCAACCACAGAGAATCAGCCGGCCGCTTCAAAGAAAAGACGACAATGAGGATGACAAAAGCGTGTCACAAAAGAGTTTGCCCAAGTCACTCCACCAGTTCCATCTCTTTCCTCCCACGCCGAACTGAATGTTTCAGCAGCGACATCAATCATCCGCGAGTCGGCCGATGAACGAACGAGCCATCCCACCGCGAGGCCAATCCGTCACGTGAGTCGTCGGCCAATGAATAAGAACCGTGAAGAAGAAGTCCAAAGCTTTCACCAGGAAGATTTGAAAAGTTAAATGATTAACAATGTTTTTTGTTCGGAAGTTCTGTTTTTAAATGTTCGTAGGACTTGCTGTCATAAATCAATTTTAGAAAACCATCCAGAATGCAAACCGGGCCACAAACAACATCCACGTTTCTACATTGATCTAATAATATGAAATGTAAATAAAGGACATCAAAGATGCTGATTAAAAATGAAAAATAATTTCATGTTTGCTCATCGCAACGGATGTCTTTTAACTGCTGGAATTTGGCTTTAACAAATGTTGCTCTGACCAATCAACCAGAGGGACAGCTCTGATTGGTTAACAGCGAATGTGAGAGAATTCATTCATTTCAAGGATTTACCATGAAAAAGGGATGCAAGCTATATTCAAGTTAGTTCAAACCAGAAATGCGTTGGCCGTTTAAGTATCGGACAATGTGATGATTTCAACAGGTGACACATTTCAGGGAACTAAAAGCCGTGTTTTTGTGGGCATGGACAAAAATCAACAAAATTCCATTTCAAACTGAAAATATCTGAAACGATTCAAGGAGAATAAGAAAAACTTGGCCTGGGTTCAACTCGATGTCAGACTTCACATACGTCTCAGTCGCTGGCAGCTGTTGTTTGGATTCTTGGACAGAGCAGTCAGTGTTCACATGAATCAGAAACATGCAGACACTTAGTAGGTTTGCCTTCAACCAGTGTGTGTGTGTGTGTGTGTGTGTGTGTGTGTGTCTGTGTGCGCCTGTGTGCGTCAAATGCTCAGACGGTCACGGCTTTCAGAGCCACTCGCTTGGATGGCAGAGCAGAACGGAAAGCCGCCTCTAAAGCGAGCCGTGTCAGCGAAAGATGGACGAGAGGATGGATGACGTGCGGCCAAAAGGTTGCCGGACGGAGAGGGGGGGGGGGGGGGGGGGGGGGGGTTGAGCTATGATGAGCCCCCAAGCTGGACTCACTTCAGAGCTTCGCCCGTCACTTTAAATAGAACCAAACTGCACCAAAAAGAAAAGGGGAGAAAAATAAGGTCAGACGCCATCAGTCACGAAGCAGACAGCTTAAGAGCGCCCACGTTATTCTTCAAATTCCTCCTTTGTTGGAATGTGACGGTGGGATGATAATGTATCAAACAGGTGTGAACCATAGAAGGAGATGGGCCGGCCGGCCATCCGCTGGGGGTAAAAAAAAAAATAAAATAGCTCTCAGTCCAGCGTGGACCGCCACCAAGGACGACTAATCCTAATGTGTGACAACACCCAAAACATAAAATAATTTTTTTTTTTTTTTTGCCCCCAATCAGATTTTAGTTGTCAAATCACTCTAATCTGCCCAAGGTAATCTGATGTAACTTTCGTCCATTCCTTTCATCAATCTCATTTCAAATTCGTCCAGAGCGCTGTCCATCGATGACATCAGCATTTTTCTATCCTCTGATTGGTCAACGCCATCATCCACTAGGAAAGCATGTCTCTAGCCACCTGTACACATGATTCCATTTAATGATCTGCATTTGTGCGGGATATTTTAATTATGTTTCATATTTTTATCATGATATTATACATACATTATAAATATAAATATTGATTCAGAACTGCTTCTTCATTGCCTTTACAAAGGTCGCTCCCAATTACTCGCAGGCATAATCAGAATTGGTACACATATGAGATGCTACACTTCCCCCTTGTTCTTCATATTTGGGGAATATAAGCGAGCCTTGGCAAACAGCCGTGACGGCGTCACAGCACACAGTAGCGCTAAAGCTACGAGGAGCGTGCATGTGACAGCTCGCCAATCACACAGCAGATACCAAACATGGTCACGGGCACTGCAGCTGATGTGCTTTGACGCCGTTTGTCACCACGTCTTCTCACTTCTAATTAAATGGTGGCCCCATTAGAGAGAGACAAGTGCAAATATTTTGAGGAGACGTGGAAAAAGTGGAGAGAATGCAATTTTTGAACAAACTGCAAGAGAATGCCAAAAAGATGATAGCGGACTGAAAGGCTGAGGATATAATGGAATTTTTGAAATGTAGAATGTAAGCCTGGATTGAACTGAGAAGAAATTTGGAAAGAGGTGAGTGTGTGAAATATGGCTTAAATTGTCAATTGAGTTGGGAAAATGATATTTGGGGAATCAGATAAACAGCTCCCCAGATGTCCTGAATGTGCTGAGCAGTTTGAAATTGGAGGAAATATGCAAAATGTCTGCAGTGATCTAGCGATGTTGGCATGGAAAATGTGGAAATTTGGGGGAACGTGAGATGTGTAGTTCCCAAGACGCACCGAATGAGTTGAAAAGTTTGAAGTTGGCGTGAATCAACGGTTGAATACGCCGGCGAATCTTCAATTTGGAACACATCTCCATTCACTTCAATGGCATTTTTTTTTAAGCATTGCAAAGGTACAGTAGGAACTTTGGGAATGTGCAAAGTAGTGAAATATTTTGATGTGAGAAATGGCAAAAATTGCAAAGATATTTTAAGAATGAGAAAACAGGATATTTCTGGTGGCTGCAGAAAGTTCGTGTTAAAGCTCTTCAGCGATCACAAAGTGTGAGTGCACGTGAAGGAAATGAGCTCTTACCGTGCACCGTCGTATCCAGACAGACGGGTCCGAGGAGTAGTAGTAGTAGTACACGCGCAGTGCTGTGGCTGAGAGGCAGACTTCCTCCCCACACTGGCATGGTCAGAGTGGGCCTGCCGCTCGGCTGGGCTCGGCTGGGCTCTCCTCACGCACTGCCTCTCTCCTCTCCTGTCGAGTGTGCAGGACGAGGGGGGTGGTGCGGTGGATGAAGAAGGTTTGCCAGAACAGAGCTTCTGTATTTCCGCGATGTGACAAAGTCCAAGCCCAAAGCGCCTCCACCCACCACCGGCAACAGCGGCACGTCTAGTGGCTCGTCCGTCCTCCGACCTGAGCTGACAGTAGCGCACACACAGAAAGAGAAAGAGAGAGAGAGAGTTTACTTGCCCGCTAAGGAGGGAGGGCTGAGACACATATGGAGGGAGGCGGCGGAGGGGAGGGTGAGCAGGGGGGGGGAGCGTCCGTGGGAGTAAAAGAAACGGGGGCTGGGAGCAGACAGGAGAAAGACCAGGTTGAGTGCAAAAGGGGAAAAGAGGGGTGCTCGGGTATGTGTGTGTGTGTGGGTGTGTGTATATATAATAGAAAGCAGTAGGAGCTGACTTAGGGTGTACACACACACACACACGCACACTACTAGGCCATTCCAACCGTGACCGACTTGGCCTGGATTCCAGTGAATTATTTCGAGTGGGCTTGGTTATTTCTATAGCGCAAGGTAGCGGCTATCGTGAAGAACTACCGAAAAGGAGCCATTCCATAATAACAACATGACCCAAGCGTGTGCCTATGCATGAATGTAGACTTTTTGTGGTCTATTATGCACAGAGCAAAGAACGGTTCCATGTGCACAAAGCGCACGAAGCGTCAATTGTCGGTAGACCTTCAAAGATGAGGCGGCGATTGAGGAATGAGAGCCAAATTCAAAGAATGTTTGCGACGGACGACACTCAAGAAGGTCGTGTTAGTGTGGCACTCGGGCGCATCCTTGAAGCTTAAAGGCCAAGCTTATGAAGTTTTAGTAAACATGGGATGCTGGGTAATGTCATGAGCACTGCGTGTAATATATTTTCAAAGATATGGTGCTTATCTAGACGTTGCAAAGGTTGTGATTTATCAGCTTTGGCAATGCAACTTTATTTATAGCGCACTTTTCAGACACGAGGCAACGCAATGCGCTTCACACTAGCAAATCGTCATTTGTATTTATCAGTTAACCACCAGCTAGCTTCTTTACAGTAATGTTCACCCGCTAGTGTGCAAAGTGGTAGTTAGCAATTGTCGAGCGCCACCCAATGGATCGATGGAGCGATTTGTATTAAACAACTCGAGATTTTTTTTCCGCAAACAGGCAGTCGCGGCGATTGTTGCCTTGACGCTAAGCAGAAGCGACAAAGCGGTTTTGTTTCCATGCTAATTTTTCTCGTTTGTAGCTGCCTCCCTTGAAAAGCAATTTTTTTTTTTTCTTTCTCACACTGGTTAGCGTTGTTCATTAAACACGAACAAAAGAGCCACTCTCTGCGATGAGAGGAAAAATCACTGCATAAATATACAAGAAGCTCGCTCATTCAAGCGCCCTTTCCCACATTAAAATTGAACCTCGACTAAAACGACAGCAAAAGGTGTCGACGTCCCCCCCATGTACTGTTTTGGGTCGGTCATCGCGGTGACCCGAGCCACACTGAGAGTGTCTTGCCAATCGGGAGCCGTGTTAATTAATTGGTTTGGTCACTAGTGAACTCGGAGCGGTGTCAAGAGAATCGGGTCCGGACATGTCCGGGGCGGTGAGGCGGAATGACCTCGGGATAACAGTCAGCAAGTACGTGCTCTTTAATGAGCACAGACAAGAAACTGAAGCACATACTATGACTGCCCCCCCCCACCGATAACTTCACACTTGAAGATTTAGCAACTAACTCTGCAGGTGTCTTCTCTTAGTTGGCGCTAGAAATTCTAAGCGTGTTTAGGTCAAATCTGACCCGTTTTTACATTTGACAGCATTAAGAAGATATTAAAAGTTGATGACTTTTCTGATGACAGAAAGACAAAATAGAGAAAAAAATGACTTTTTTTTAACATCAACAAAAATTCAGGTCATGGTGGGAAGCTTGGAACTGTACATCACATAATTGTGATTACTTTTTATAATATCAGAGGTTGCCTTGCCTTTCTGACAGCAGTTCTAGTTTGAAAAAAAAAAAAAAGATAACAGGCTAACATGAAGAAGATCATCCCCTCATTTTTCTAAAGACAAGATAAAACATTAACATGCACAAAGACGGTAAGATAATCAATAAAAAATTCAAACGTGTTATTGTATCATATTTCAAAAAGTTAAATAGAGTGGCTAAAAATGCTAACATGCCAATATGCTAATCATTTGTGAAGAAAGTCAGATTTCTTTCCACCATCATGGACTGGATACTTTTAAAATATGTAAATGAGATCAAATGCTAACAAGATAGCCAGATTTTTTTTTTAGGGATTTCCATAGGTGTCAATGGATTGGGATGGCTTCCTGATCCCCATTATGTGCTGCGTTAAATGATTTATAGGCAGGCAGGGGGGTGAACACCTCTGGTGGCACAGCAGCACATCCGCTAATCCGCGCCCAATCGCTGGAGCGCTCCTTTTCTACTAAAAAGCACATTAACATAATCTGCTTTAAGGCTGTCCATTCACGCTAACCCACCGCGCCATTTACATAGCAATGGAGATTGACACCCGCTGAACATTGACTGAAGAAATCATTGTTTCTAGTCGCTTTGTTTATTTCTGCTCTGATTCAATGAAATCAAATTTGTCAATCTTGGGATTTTGACAGAAAGTAGAACTTTTTTTTTTTTAGATTCTACCAAATCTCCACACAGGAAATTGGGGAGAGAAGTGAGGAAATGAGGGATAACGTCAGCAGCCATGATGATGATGATGGTGAAGCCGTGACCGACAGAGAGAAGAGAAAAATAACAAGTTGGCCGGGTTCACCTTTGAACCCTGCGCTGATTTGTTCTTAAATGACCTTTCAACTCTGGAAGAGAGGAAAAACACTCAGAGGAGGATTTTGTTCTCAGGATGAAAGTCGACAGTTGGAAGAGAGGAGTCAGAAGTTGAAAGATAAATGAGCACATTGTTAAAATTACACGTGGGAGCACTTGGTTTTCGACTTTGTAGGAAACTGGGAAAAGCGGGCCGCATTGAATGCAATCAGACACGTGAACAAACAACGACTTGGATCGCCTGACTTTAGCTACTAGGCGCAGTATGGAGACTAATAGTGAGCTGAGCAATAGTGCCTCCAGCACCCCCCCACTCCCCGCATCCCTGAATAGGTTGAGTGGTGTTGAAAATGGATAAATATTAAATATTTAAAGAAATTAAAAAAAAGAGCAAATAAAATACAAAAATAAAAGAACAAAATCAAATGAAAAAAAAAATAGTTTTTCAAGTCATACATGGTTAAGAAAACAAACTAAACAATAAAAATTCAAACAAATGAAAAATATAAAACAAAATGATGAAATGACAACTGAAATAAATAAAGGAGAAAAAGATCAAAAGTTATTTAAAAATGTGAACAAGATTTTAATTTTAATTGTGAATTTTAGAATAAAATGTAAAAATATTAAATCTAAAACGTTCTTCAAAATTCTATAAATAAAAAGTATAGAATGTAAAAACACAACTATAGTTAAAAATCTATTCTGAAAAACTATTTTTAAATACATATATGAATAAAAAAAATATATATATGGATAGATTATATTTAAGAAAAATATTTAAAAAATTTAAATTTTCACAAAATATTTTTTTCCTAACTTTTAAACAAATATATAGCATTAAAATGACTACAAGCAATCAGGACTTCTAGAAACATTTGTATTTTTCCAAGAAAAACCAAGCTCATTGCAGCAATTTTGTGTCAACTACGCCACCATCACCACACGCACACACACACCGACACACACACCCACAAAGTCGGGCGTCAGTCCATTTTAAGTTTATGAGGTCCTAATGATATACTGCGAGTAGTTTTTTTTACTGCTTGTTTTGTCATTGTGAAACCATTCACCGGATCACTTTACAGCCCACAATAAAAACGTTGACATGGATAGGTGGAGTCCGGGCGAGGCCCAACAAAATGTAATATATAATGGGGTGGTCTTGCAAGTTCATCAGTGTGATTGTGCTATCATAAACATTGACGTTCCCCTCAACTACTATGCAGCATGCTTCCTGCCCTTAAGTCAAAGGCCTATGTTTTCTTTAATAGGATTTTAATGACAACCTGATCATCTTACATTTTAGCCTAAAATTTAAGTCTTCGTCCAATCAAATCGCAGCATTGTCCACAAATACATTTATATCCAACGCGGATTGCATTTCATGCCGCCCGGCCCCCGATGCAGAAATTAAATGAATAGAGGTCCCTCACGTGAAGAAGCCAAGGTTTTAGGGGCCAAGAGGCTGGAATTCTAGCAATTTCAAGCAGCAACGGTGGACACAAGAAGAAGTTTACTGAGTGGGAGCTCTGTGAACGCCGCCTCCTTCTCTGAGTCATACTTTTCCTAACAGCCTGGCAAAGCATGGAGGCGAGAACAAGCTGTGGCCACCCACCTTCCATTTTGTGTTCCATCAAAGTGCATTTGAGCTCAGCGATTGTTCAAATCTTTGGAGATCGTGACTAGAACGAAAGAGTTGGAAGGCAAATTCAAGACAATGTCACATTGGCAGGATTGTCGAGCCGTTAGCGTACGGTGACATTGTCGCATATGTGAAGGAACGTGACGGAAATGGGCTTGGACAGGGGGAGGTGACGGTGTTGGAAGGGCAAGGGGGGGGGGGGGTGTCTTGCTCGGGGGTCCACTACGGGTGAGTGGCACAGTGGGAGAAGAGCGTGGGGAGTTCACGGCCCAGCCAGGCCCTTTTCGCACTGCATAAACAAAGAGATTACAGTGAGAAGGGGGCTCGGGACCCCTAACAAGCAGGGACCACCACACACACACACACACACACACACACACACACACACACATATATACACAAACAAGGAGCATCACAACATTGTGGCGCCACCTGTCTCCTCTTCACCAATTAATGAGTTCCCGGGATGCTCCCCAACAAGTGGCAATTAGTGGGGTGGCAGAGGGGGAAGGGGGGGTGATGGAATGAGGGAGGGTAGACATCATAATAGAAGAGAGACAAGAGAGTTAAGGGAGGAAAAAAAAAAAAAAAATCGCATAAAGTATTAAATTGCAGTTACAATATTGAAGCGGGCACATCTAGTCTATTTTTATTAAATAGCTACTTTGTGGGATGAAGGCTGACAATTGGAGGGGGGGAAGCGAGTTGGATGTTTTTCTTTGGCAAGATTAGCCGTTCATGTTTACAATAGCCACTTACGTTCTTTTAATCAACACATTGCGTCTGAGTCCTTGTGCTTCTTTTTGTGTTGCCGAGCGCAAACGGACACGTAACGGGACACGCTTGCTTTCAAAAGCTCACATGCTAGCGTGTGTGTGTGTGTCTCCACACAGGCATGCACGTACACACAGGGCAGGTGCGGGGTGAGCGTCGGGGTCGCTAGCTTGGCTCCAGCTCCCAAATATAGAGCGAGCACTATAACACACATACACACAAACAGACGCATACATGTACAGGGACAGCATCAAATGATTAGGTGCATAATTGAAACGTATGCGCTGTTATTAGTCTAACGTGTCATTAAGATCTCTATCATACTGCAATCTGTACGCATGACGGCTCATTTCCTCCATCTACTATTTCTCCTTCCTTCCTTTAAGCTCCATAAGAAGATACTTGTGGCAGTGTCCATTCAGTGGTGAACAGAGGAGCCTTCTGCAGCTGAAATACAACACCTTGACCCCTCTTCCCCACAGATGACCCCCAGCTAACGGGTCGGACACGTACAAACATGCCACTGTGCGAGTTTGAGTGTGGCCATCTCACCAACTCATCAGAGCAGTTGTCCGTTCAAGCTAAGAGCAGATACTGCCTTTTGTATGAACTATGATCTTAAGCTTTGTTGTCCTGCTATATCGCTGTCTCTTGTTTGGAGTTTAAGATAAGATAAGTCCAAAATTCAAGTTGCAGTGTAGCGTTACATTTGATCATTTTATTTTATAAGGAGCAGCACTGAGGTGCTGTGTAAAACTCATGAATGTAGGTTTTTTTTTCTTACAATATTAGTATTAAGTATTATTGTTAGAATATCCATCTGTCCATTCATCCGTTTCTGAACGGCTTACATGGATCGAAATTCGGACAATCCCCGAAGAAGATCTCATCACACGCAATATTAATTTGGTAGATGTGTAATGTTACAATTACATGGAAAACTCATTTTCTTTTCTGTGCTTCTACATACGACATGAGTTTCTCCGTGCAAGGGAGAGGAAAAGAGTTGGAGGTAATTAAGGTCAGGGAAACAGTGAGGGCAGCGTCAGTTAAGTTGGTTAAGTGGTTAAGGTACCAACGGCAGCAACACACACTTATTCAGAGTAACTCAATCTTGTCATTACTCCCTGAAGAGCAGTGACATGTGAGCCAGGGAATATGTGTGCGCGTGCTTGTGTGTGTGCCTAATGCATACACATAACTGCATATGGACCCATTTGCAATACCGTATTTTCCAGACTATAAGGCGCACCTAAAGACCTCAAATTTTCTCAAAGGTGCGCCTTATAGTCCGGTGCGCCTTATATATGGACCAAACACTTCATTACAGGCACAAGCCCACAACCAACGTACATCCATACAATGAGATCCCGCTGACACTCCTGCCAAGCTTAAGAGAAATGACTGCCACCTGAAGCGGAAACCTGTCTATCATGAGGAGGCCCTCCTAAAGCCCAACAGGTGTCCTTTAACATGTCCAAAGCGCCCCCTCAGCACCAGGAACAGCCCTCCAACCCCCACCCCGAGGCCCATTCATCTGCCTCCGGTGGTGGAGGACATCAAAACAAAACACCGAGCCCCGTTGAGGGAAAAAGGGGGGGGGGGGGGGGGGGGAAGCTCACAGCTCGGCATGCACGTGACTTGTTGAGCAAGGAATACAAGGATTTTAAGATTCATACACACGGGTCCTCTAAAGTGGAACGGTCCATATGTGGGACAATCCAGCCAAGATAAGCCTCAGATATTCAACAAAACTTCATCTCCCAAGGGCACCAGTGATGGCCAAGGCTGAGAAAGCACCGATAACTCGGGCACGACAAGGATTTTTCAAGGCCGATACTGATATTAATGATTTGAAAAATTCACACTGCATGAAAGAACATTTTCTCCTTAATGCATTTCAACGGCTGTCAATTATATGGCGATTTTTGCTCTTGGGAGATTCAAAATAATTTTCCGCAATGTTGTGTGACTCGTGTGTTGCACCTCCACCAAATTGTGCAGAAAGAAAAGCCAGACAGAGAGAGAGAGAGAGAGAGAGAGAGAGAGAGAGAGAGAGAGAGAGAGAGAGAGAGAGAGAGAGAGAGAGAGAGAGAGAGAGAGAGAGAGAGAGAGAGAGAGAGAGAGAGAGAGAGAGAGAGAGAGAGAGAGAGAGAGAGAGAGAGAGAGAGAGAGAGAGAGCGTAAGCTAGACAGTGGCACGTTCAGAATGAACATAAGAGCTCTTCGTTGTCACCCGGGAAGAAATTCTTCCCTTTGATGTCAGCGCCATGTGACCTCGCGGCGATCGGAGGAATCGAAGCAACCTCCAAACAAACATCAACACTCCTAACACCCTCAAGGTCACTCCGTCAATGGGAGTGTATCCGAGGGGGGGGGGGGGGGGGCGACCTTCTGGAGCATGTGACAAACAGGGAAGATGGCAAAAAGGTGCAAGCAAACACTTTCCACAATGCTGTCATATTCCCAAAATACCTAGCTTGTGAAGCTTTGCTCAATTTCATCTCTCAGAAATATTGATTGGATATTTCCACTTTAGTTGGCAGAAATGACTGCGGTGTTTTTATACAAGCTGGCTAAATGACATCATACGTGTTTCATTTCGACACGTACTGAGGTCGCCAAAGAAAAACCTGCAAGTTGACAATTGGGGGGAAAAACATTTGAACTTAATGAAGTGACGACTCGTACGGAAAGAAAAGTCACAAAAGCTGAAAGAAAAAAAACGGCTCAGTGAACTGGCACGGCGATGACGCCTTCCGTGCCCGCTGAAGTCAGCGTTTGCCGGTAAACAGAGGTGTCCCCTTGCAGTGGTTTATTTCGGCTTGCGTCGTGGCCCAAACAGAGATTAGGACAAAGCCCGCCGTTCCCGCTTTTAGAGCGCTAAGTACTTTCTGCTGCTGCTCTTGACGGCTGCCGGGAGCCCTCAAGTCAACAGACGGCTACTTGAGTAGGAAGACACCCGGAGATGACAAAGGAAGTTTGGACCGACAGGTATAGCACCCTCTGGTGGACAAACTCAATTAAACGTTTTCTATCATTGACAGTAACAGAGTAGGTCTACCCCCCGCCGGGTCACATTATTTGATGTGTTGACGTCAAAACGGTGACTTCATGCGATGTTTTGTTTAGTGCGCCAAGAACTGCACACTTTATTGGACGTCGTCCACTCCCACGTTTCGTTCCACCTCGACTAAAATAGCAAGAAAACATTTTAAACAAACACAACCCGGTGGGCAGGTCTAGTGCGAAAAACCAAGTTAACTCACACTTGATGAATTTCGCACATTTGCTTTTATGGCCACATAATAAACTACTCTTACACCCTTCTGTGTGTGTGTGAGTGTGAAAGTGTGTGCGTGCATGTGTACGCCTGTCTGTTACGGTATAAGGCACACTGTCGGACAAAGAAGTCAATTCATATTTAGGGTGGTAAAAATGCCAAGTTGCCCGTAAATCAAACTACTAGATGGGAGAAAAAGGCAATTAAAATGAGTCTATTTAGCTAAATAAAAGGTGACATTCATGTCTGAAAATAAAGAATGACAAATATGCAGTGCGAGGGGCCTCCGCAGTTCAACACAATCAGGTCAGGGTGACTTCCAAGTTGTTCTAAATGAAGGAGAATTTAAAAACAGGAATGAAGCGAGTTGATGTGGGGTCAGGTTTCATCATTTAACATGTTGTGTCATACGAGCGTTAAAAATAATAAAACAGTGGAATCGAATGAAATCAAACTAAAACAAAGTCAAATGAATCACCCGAACGGACAACAACACGTGAAAGCCTAAGCCCAGATGCGAACCCGGACTCTCTCGAGCGTGAGGCAACGATGGAAAAACTATATGATGATAGACTGGCCTCAATATATTGGTGTGTAAAAACAACTCACACTTGCTGACTAATGACCATGTTGTGTTTGGTGACTCATCTATAATATAAAAACTCTGAAAAGTAATCATGGAACAACCACGGGTAAGCTGCTTTTGCTGTATGCTTGTTATTCTTTCTTGCAAAAATATGAAATCATTTTGAGGCTCATCTAGGTTTCCCATCCGACGTTAATCATGATGACACCAACTTTCAAGAAGTCTTTCTTTGGACGTCTATCATAAACGTTCTAAGAGCGGCATGTGAGATAAAATAAAATAAAATAAAATAAAAACAAGGTACTCTTCCTCCTGCTACCTGGCAGTGTATAAATTCTGAATGCGCAAAAATAGTCTCCGTGTGCTTTACGTTTAACTGAGGAAAATAGAAAAGGAGGTGTCGGTTTCCCAATCTATCGCTCAGGTATCAAAAGCGGAGCTGTCACTGCGAGAGTCCGGCGGTGCGCCTCATGCTTTGGCTCTTCCGAAAAGGATCAGGGAGGAGGCTTACCTTCTAAATCCCTTCTTTCACTCAGCTGCTACAGAGTGTCATTGCTCTCCTCGCCTCGCCGCGCTGCCGATGAAAACACTGGCAGGTAAGATGGTGCCTGAAAGAAGAAGAATTAATAATGAATTATAATTAAGACAAGCCAAGTATTGACTGCCAAGAAAATGTCGGAGATAACAGTCGGAGATAAACATTTCAGGATTTTCACTCATTGCAGGTGGGTGTGGAACGTATAACTCTGGAACTCCATCCAAGCATTTTCTATCTCGAGCTTGATGCAAAGTGCAAGGCAGGCAGTCAATGACGGCTCACCCCTGCAACTCAATTCTCATTTTTAGCTTGGCTTCTAATACACTCATCAAACATGACCACCATCCGCCAAGCAAGGCCAGAAAACCACCCACCCTGCACCGTTTCAGTAAGACAGACACTCCATAGACATTTTGGGTCCCAAAAAAAAAAAACATTTGGGATCAAATATGTGGAGTTTGTCAACAGTAAACGTGTGAACAGAATGTGCATTCATGTCGACGATGAGTCATGTGGCCTACTCGGATCAGCCACACACAAGCTGCCCACCCACTAGTGATTTTATCCATCCATCCATTTTCCGAACCGCTTAGTCCCCACGGGGGTCGCGGGCGTGCTGGAGCCTATCCCAGCCGTCATCGGGCAGTAGGCGGGGGACACCCTGAACCGGTTGCCAGCCAATCGCAGGGCACACAGAAACAAACATCCATACACACTCGCACTCAGGGACGATTTGGAGTGCTCAATCGGCCTACCAAGCATGTTTTTGGGATGTGGGAGGAAACCGGAGTGCCCGGAGAAAACCCACGCGGGCCCGGGGAGAACATGCAAACTCCGCACAGGGAGGGCCGGAGGTGGAATCGAACCCGCACCCTCCTAACTGTGAGGCGGGCGTGCTACCCAGTGCCCCACCGACCCGCCAGTGATTTTATTTCAACAAAAAAAATTAAAAAAGCCTTTAAAAGCAAGCTCTGCAATCAAAACACCAACATTTTTGAAGAGTATTAACAGTAGATGAAGAGAGTCCCACTGGCGACACCTACCACCGGTCACTGATGACCTTTGACACGCTGACATCCTGCTACTTTCCTTTAGTCACCTTGCAAAGGTGTGAAGAGCAGCATGGCGCATGAACATGTGTGACGGGCCACCACAGCAGTGTTCATTTTAAGAGGTGAGTGAGATAGAAAGCGGCAGGCTAAAAGGATGTGACCCATTACAACCTCGATAGACTTTCACTTGGACATTTTGTTTTTTTTTCTTTACCCGGCAATATCAAACAAGGAGCTAATGTGTGAAGTGAAGTAGCGAAATATTTGTTCATCTCAACGCAGCAGGTTGTAACAGGTCACCTAACAACTTTCATCAATTGTAATAAAAATAAGATTACAATTTCTTTTGGCTTTAGTTTGTCATTTCTACAATTACCATATAGACAAGGTCAGATTTTCCGCCTCAAGCTCAGTCATTATTTTTCTCCATACTGAGTTGCTGTCACCCCCCCCCCCTCCCTTCCCCTGCTCTGAAAACTATAAGTTCTCCTCTGATTGACATTTCCTGCAAAAAAAAAAAAACTTAAATGTCCGGGTGGCTCGTTTGACCGCGTTATAAAGGTGCGCTGCCGTGCAATTGAGTGTGCGGGCTTGACATGTATTGAGGGAGGCCGCAGCCTAATCATTGTCAGATGGCGGACAGAGCCCTTGTGTCTGGAGACGTTCATGAGGCCGGTCACAGCCTGGAGGGGGGGGGAAAGGGGTTTCAAAAAAAAATTCAATCCACCCAATGAGCCTCCTTTGTTGTCTGAGAACATGGAAAGCAGAAAGTTCAGGATCAACTTAATATGGACTGCCAAAAACATAGCTGCAGTTTTAACAATAATAAACGAAATCGTTTATATCTTCACCACCTGTCATCAAGCACCAGAAGCGCTTCTTTCAAATTCAGTGACCTCTCGACATTTGAAACTCCTAACGATATAGTTGACGTAAAGAAATGAAGCATTTATATAAAAGACTGCTGTGTTGAAGTCACAATTTGAATCAACATGGAAACATCAATCATGCAAGGAGAACCCCCACCTGCCTCCCACCATCCATCCTTCCTTCCTTCCTTCCTTCCTTCCTTCCTTCCTTCCTTCCTTCCTTCCTTCCTTCCTTCCTTCCTTCCTTCCTTCCTTCCTTCCTTCCTTCCACCCTTCTTGGACTCCATTTCCCCCATCCATCTCCAGTGCCCTGGAACTGAACAGTCACGGCTGTGCGCAGCGTTGATTAGCGAGAACCTGAACCCGAGGGCAATGCTGGAGAGCTCAGTGTTCTTTGTGTGTGCGTGGAGTCTCTGACAAGCTGCGCACCATCACCTTATCTTTTACTTGGCAATCACAAGAATCGACACTCGCCTGTCACAATGGAGTGAAGTTCTTTGGTTGCTCGGATACATTTTGGAGATTTGACAAGCATCTCGCTTGCGATGTCTAACTGGATCGGATTGGAGTTCTTTTTTTCTTCTCCCCCTTCTGGTGACAGGATGCCGAGTGGACACGGTTCAAAGGTTACGGCTCATAAAAGCATAGCTTCCAGCGTCATTTGGGCTATTAAACGGCCGAGCGCACGGCAGCCGTTTTCGTGCTCGACGTGGGTTAGAACATTTATCGTCAATGATGTCATCAGCTCCCGTCCTCTCAGTGTAAATTACATTTGCCACCTCTGAGTATTAACTACGCGACAATGACAGATTACAAAGGTAAATAATGCAAATGCTACTCTGGGTTCCACATATGTGTATTTGGGATCTGGCAAAAGCTAATTTAGCGTTGGGACGTCTGGTCGAAGCTGCTTCTTTAAACAGAATTTAAACTCGCCTAATAAGATCTGCCGGACAACCTGGCACGATGCCGTCGACAAGTCTCTTGGTGAAAGGCCCTCTCGTCTGTGTGGGACGCGCGGCAAGAAACCAGCCAGAAGATGTGATGTTACATAACGTACGTCAATAAGGTGATTCAATAAGCATTACGCAGCGGCCCACAAAAGATTCCCAGAAGCCTGTTTAACGCTAATTGTGAGAGATGGAAATGAATAAATCCACTGGACGCACAAATGAAGAGCCAGCCCCCTCCTGAGATTTGATTTTATATGCTTTAAAGTCAATATCGCTGGGGTGAAATTTAATTTACATGAATCAGATTTAATCACAGCGGATAAATTACTTTATGAAACACTCGGATGGGTACAATATGAATTTGGGACTCGAGGGAAGTTGGTGGCCAAATGGAAATCAGGATGAGATCGGTGAGCACATTTTCTTCTCGTGTAACCCATCATCAACATCTCGCACTTGGCGAGGAGGATAGTTTTACGCTTCCCGCTCATCCATGGCTAATGCTAAATACTTTTGCTATCTTGGTTCGATAGCTGTAAAGAAATAGATACACAAACCAGCGACGCCAGCTGATTTTAAACCGAGGAAAGCAAGAAGTACATGGAGGAAAGAATTGGTTGTGACAAGACCAGCGGGTGGCGCTAGAGGGAGAGAGAGAGCCGCGTGGGCAGCGCAACCATTAGCTCATTTTTAGCTAGCAAAACATCAGAGGAAGTTTTAGAGCCGAAAGGTTGATCTCTAACAAAACAACCAAGCAACACTGGTCAAGAATGAATGTTGCCGTTGAAAAACCATCAAGTGGTTCTTTAAAAACAAAAGAAGAAATCAACAATATGAAGTTGCTCCCCGATATTTGCTCCGAGGGAAATACTTCACTGACGAAACGGTGCCTCAAAGAAGAGCCGGCACGAAAATTTGGGGTCGTAAAAGTTAGCTGTGAAATTAGGGCCAAGTGGATCCAGATGCTTATCGTTCTTTTCACATTGCCCTCGGTCTTTTCTAATCCCCCTCTTCCCCTCTCAGGGCGCCACTCATCACTCCTTTTTTTCTTGTTCCCCAGAACGGCCGACGTGGGCCGTGATTACTTTTGGTTTGAACTAAGCCAAGCCAAACACCGGCAGAAGGAGGTGAAAACCAGAAACAGCCTTTCGACTTCAAAGTTAGATTGCGCAACTTCTGTAAAAAAATGGAAAGGTTGACGGTGTGAAGGAAAAGTGGCCAGAAGAGGGAAGGAATCGATTCTTAGGTCAATAATCTCAACTCCAAACAGATAAGGTATCAATTTGGTTACTTATACGTATTTTTTAACATAGACTAGAAGACAATAAGTCATTTCATGAGAATTAAACTTCAAATTTGGTCTTCAAAATGTGATTCCCAAAAATATATTTGAAATCCAAAGTTTTGGTGCGACTCCAGCTAACAATTTAGTTCTTTTCAGATAATTCTGTTTGCTATCTTCACTGATGACTACTATCGGTCTTTAAGGGCAGAGTCTGTAATCAGCATTTAAGGGAGGGCGGGAAATGTTTCAAAGGCAACTCTTCGTAACATCATTCGAGAAGAGAAGGTAAAGACAGGAGGGGCGTGACTGAACTGTGTGCCCTGCGTGAATTATAGAGGATCGCTCCATCATGAGACCATCATGGTCCACCCTGAGGGGGTGCAGCAGTAAGAGCAAAGTCATGAACCTGATGATGAAGATAAGGGAGGATCTGGAAACAATAGCTGGACACGCTTAAAGGTGGACATTAATGTTTGTATGCATTATACTGCCAAGTTTTTTATTCAGTAAAACAGAGTGCTACTTTTGTTGTTAAAAAAACATTACAATTTTTTTTTTTTGGAGCGGTTGGAACAGATTAACAACATTTGTATTCATTTCAATGGGGGGAAAACGATTTGAATACATTTGACATGACACGACCCGAATCACTTGAACCTTTGATATGCTAATTTGGCAACATGTCGTGCGTGAGGTACCTGCAGAAGAACAACGCGGTAGAATGGGATACAGACGTACCTAATAAAGTGGCACGTACGCGAAGGCGCCGGTAATGTTTAAATTGTTAGAATCAGACACCTTGTCTCGAATCACGGGGTATCTGATGCTATTAGGCTACCCCAAACCACGCACACACACACACACACACACATTATATGCACATACACAAAGTAAAAGTGAGGCGAGCCGCAATGTGAAACTCAATTACACAGCCAATTGAGCCAATGTGGCCGCATGGCAGATTTGCATCATGTGTTCTAGCCCCAAATAAGATTGCCGCTTATTTACGTAAACTAAGAAAACTGTTCACAGACACACTTTAATGTGGTTGTAGAGAAACAAAATTGAGAAACAAAAATGATAACTATATAACAAACACCGTCGACAAGCATTGGTATAACAACGTCCTTTGCTTTTTCTTTGGCTTTGCATTGGAGCAGCCTTAGCATTAGTGTCAAGATATACTGTATAATTTTTAACATTGCCTGCTCCAATAATAGATTGTTATAAAAAGAAAAAAAGAACTTCAATAATTACATTAAATATAAAATTTCAGGGGGAATAAGTCAACTATTTTCTCGTAAATCTCAAATATTTTTCCCTTAAAAATGATATCTTTCTTGGGGGGGATCTTGACTATTTCCTACAAATGATTTTATTAATATACTTTTAATTTTTTGCTTTAAAAAAATATATGTATATAATTGTTCTTTTAAAACTATTACAGTAAGAGATGGGAGATGACGTTTATTATTATTATTATAGTAAGTTTGGACATAGTTTCAGCTTTTCCCATCAGTGGTCACCACAGTTAGTCCCTCGCATTATTTGGGGGGGGGGGGCAATGTAGTAAATGTTTGCTGTGATTTTAGTCATTTAGACCCCATCTTCAAATAAAAATATACGTATTTATCACCTCGTTATATAACCAAACACCATATACAGTCTAGTAAACCGGTTAGGCTATTAAAAAACGTGCTAAGTTGCTATTGACTTTGCAACAGCGGTTTGACCTGAACTGGACCTGCAAGTAACTTCATTGAACACGTTTTCCTTTCTGAAAGCGTGAAAAAACATTCAACTCGAGCAACTGCTTTCCTACCTGTGGTGTCCTGTCACGATGTCCGGCTGGTGGAAAAGATGCGACTTGTCTGGATCTCTTGTGAACTGCCTCTGCAGTCTGCAGACTCTTCGCCGTGCTCGTGTGTGAGTACGCGCACGTCATGCGTGCGCGTACCTGTACGTGCCTGCGCCTGTGCTGTGCGACAGCAAGCGCACACTGTCGGATTCGCGTCAGATTGATAAAATAAAATAAAATAAAATAAAATAAAATAAAATAAAATAAAATAAAATAAAATAAAATAAAATAAAATAAAATAAAATAAAAAATAAAATAAAATAAAATAAAATAAAATAAAATAAAATAAAATAAAATAAAATAAAATAAAATAAAATAAAATAAAATAAAATAAAATAAAATAAAATAAAATAAAATAAAATAAAGGCTCAACTGTATAAAATAATGCATCACCACCTTCTAGTTATGAAAAAGAAAGAGAATTTGAGATCATGTTAAAAATGTTGATAAAAGCAAAAGAATTATACTATGAATGCATAATGTGAAAATGTATCACCGATGTGTTTAAATCAATAATTTAAGAGTAAAATGTTGCAATCTCCACCAATAATCAACTGCAGATGAGGTTTTTATTACTTTACGCACATTTTTGTGAGACGATAAAATATACGTAAAAGAAATTGTTATTATGTAAATTGTGTTTTGAAAAACAGTCTCTATGATAAAATACAAAACTGTTAAACTGTTAGACAAAGACCCCCCCCCCCCACACACACACAAATAAAGAAATTGCTTCTTTTTAAAAAAGCCATCAGAGAGGAAAAAAAGCTATATTTTTTGTGTTTGTGCATGTTTTTTGCACAGAGGTTTGTCTTTCTTGGAGAAGAAAGTTTGTCCCTCCAAAGAGATGGAACATACCTGTGGGCATAAGAAAAAAAAGACACCATGTAGAGCATCTGAAGTGGAAAACGCATGAGATGAGGATGACCAACAGTCCATTGCACTTACAGCGCACACAAAGCAGTTGTCGTGCCACGTGTAGCCCAGCGCCTCAAGGAACTTGTCTCCTGCCTCGATGGGAAACTCGCAACCATGGCAGCCCGTGCCAAACAAACTGTAGAAGTCTATGACAACACACAAATTAAACAGCAGTACAATGTGACATTGGAGAGAATTTTGAAAAGTGGACTGAAAACACTTTTAAAATGGTATTGGTTGGTCTGACCTTGCTCACAGTAAGGTTCGCCATCCTCCAGGTGGAAGGTGTTATTTCGGATTGGCTGTTGACAGGAAGCGCACAGGAAGCAATGGACGTGCCACGTCTGCTTGAGAGCATTAATCACCTCCTGGACACCAAAACAAAGAGGTTAGCTAAAAACACCATCATCATACTAAAGAAAATCTTTTTTGACACAACTGGAGCCGAATTCAAACGTCACACTTGTACTATTACGACTAACTTAACGATCACTGTTTTTTTTTTTTTCTTCTTGCTCTTCTTCTGGGAAGCTCATGACTCGGCTTAAAATAGACATTCCCCACCCTGAAAAGTGTGAGAACACCACCGGGACAGGGAATCAATGGAAAAGCTGGCGGGTCATACTAAATTGGTTGGGAGGGGGCGGGCTTAGGGGCAAGAGGGCGAGAAAACAGGTTAATAAGACGCTCTAAGCTGCTTGAAGATGTGTGAGAAACGGAGGCTTTGGTAGGGGATTGGAGGCCCTGGACAACTTTGGAACATGTGACGGATGAATGTCAGGCAACCCGCTCACCCCCAAGATCTTGGCCTGGCAGCGGCTACACGTCGGCGCAAAAAAGTCTTCGTAGCAGTGTTCGCAGTAAACGTGGCCTTGCTCTTCCACAAAGCCGATGTCGGCCAGGGATGTGGTGCAGTGGACACAATTGAATTCTTCTTTATGCCACGATTTGCCCATTGCTACCAAAAACGGTCCCCTGAAACAATAAGAAAAAAGTTGATTTGTGTTTGAAGCATGTAAAACTATACTATGTTTTACTGTAATGGGAAAATAATTTTCCTTTACCTGATGACCTTATTGCAGTGGCCACACATGGGCGTGCGAGTCCCGGCAGGGTAGTGTTCCGCCATTTGCACCAGCGAGTCCTCGTCTTTCGGGTGGACCCGAGGCACGGGGCGGGCGGGGGCAGGACACCTGGCCGTGCTGCCGTCGGACTTTACGCCAAAGGAGGGTGTGATTAAACCACATTTTGGACTCACGCCTGTTGAGAATGAACATGGATCACTACAGGAAACAAACTGTTTTTCCCCAAAAGTGTAATACAATAGGTTTACTATTCTTTAAATTATTTCACAATACTGTGCAAGTAACATATATGTGTGTGTGTGTGTGTGTCTGTGTGTGTGTGTGTGTGTGTGTGTGTGTGTGTGTGTGTGTGTGTGTGTGTGTGTGTGTGTGTGTGTGTGTGTGTGTGTGTGTGTGTGTGTGTGTGTGTGTGACTTCCTCCTAGGTGCGCGAGTTGTTTGACTTTTGGCCTTTTCGTCTGCACACCCAGCAGGTGTCGGCAAGGCAGCCTTGTCACAACCGTGGATTTTCCACATCAGTCATTGAAAAGACACACACACACACACACACACACACACACAGACACACACACACACACACACACAGAGCAGCAACAGAAGACACACCTGGCTAAACACGTGCACTGGCCTTTGGCGCCACAACACGGTGGATGGACACAGGCATCGTAAAGTAAGTAAATTTTTCGACTTGAATCGACACAACATACACACCCAGGCGCACACACACACAGTGTGTTACCTTGAGCTCTTGCAGGTGATTTGATCATGGTCTTGACAGTAGCAGACTCGTGGCTGCTGGGCTCACACTCTTCACTGTGTAAAGCAAAGTAACTCATTGAAGTTATGGGAAATCAATATTCAAGTGTATTTTATATTTGATACGGAGCAAAGATTCTATTGAGAAATATGTGTGTCTGTTTTTGGAGTATTTTCTTCAAAGCCCGACTCGGAAAACCGCCACCCACATAGCCGTGACGTTTTATTCACATTGGCCTGCCAGGTAATAATAATAAAAAAAAAAAAGTCGATTTTGATGAAGATGTAAAAATTAAACGACATCATTTATTCAGACTTGTGTGTGTGTGTTGGTTTTTCATGCTGGCGCACTTTCTCTCTTGGGTGCCCTTGGTGGAATACAAGCAAGACAGAGTCCAGACCACCTACTCGCTGACAGAGCAGAGACAAATATGGTCCTGCCCAAAACAACACAGCGCTCAGTCGACTTCCTACTTGGACCGGTCGCCAAGCCTTTGCGATACCAGCCCATAATATAACATAACACACATGTATTCAGAACCGGAGCCAGGGTATGGAGTGGAAAGAGTCAAGTGAGAGTCATTGACAAGTATTTAGGCCAGATGCGGTGCGGACAGATGCCAGACTAGCAACATCGCGCGGGCTCATGCTAGTTCCGCCGCCTCCGCTTCAATCTATTCAGTTCATTTTATGTGCCGTATGGTACAGGAAGAGGCGGAGGAATTTAGAGTGTAGTGCTAGCTAGTCAGCACTGAGGTCAAATTAGTCACGTGACGAAGACCAAGTGTTAGACTTGTTCCCCATGTGGTCAACATGTATCCCATATGGTCTAGCATACGGTTTTTCACACAGGGGGGTCCGAGTCCAAATCCCAGTATGCAAATTTGTTTTAGGGGTCGCATCTTCTGACAGAGATTGGAAAATTTCCCGCAGATTCGGCCAAATTGAAAATATTATTACTTTGTAAAGCAACGGTCAGAATGTGCGACTTGTACACGTGAATGCTAACTGCTAGCGACTAACTGGCATGAAGTCAGATTTTTCTTTTTAAACATTCCATGCTCCTGTAGTAATGTTAAACGCGAGCTAGCTCATCGTACTGTCGCGCTAACAACATTTGTACCGCATTTATCGTCGGCCACGCTAATTACGAGCGAAAACACGTGAGGCTAACCCCAGCCTCTCGTTCATTAGCGACAATTACGCCGCAGGTTGTTAATATTCTCCAGTGTCTCCGGCAATTACCAGGGAGGTTTATCCCATTCCGCTCGACTGATTGGCTGATTAAGTAAGAGAGCCCCACTGTTTACGTTCATTAGCGGCCCATCTGGATATAGCATAAGCCTGTTCGCCAAAGCTACAAAACAACAAGAGGAAGGAGGGCGTGTGTGATTTTATCAGCGCTGTTTTGTCCAGCAGTATAATGCTATCACCATTATCTACTGTATTCAATTAGTTGGGTTAGTCCTGTAGAAATGTGTTTTTATTTTTCATTTCTATCGCTAAATCAACAATCCCTCTCACCCTTAGACAGACAGCTTATTTTTGAAGTTCTAATGTTCTCTAGTTCTTTTATTATATTTTGCAATATACTGTTGCTATATTTCTTTATTGAAAAAAAAAATCTAACAAATAAATGTGTTTTTAGGGGAGGGCTGGGCCACATACAGTTCAATCCAAATAAAATGAGTCACAAGCTCGGTGGTACGTCAAGGTACCGCTGCGCAGTAAACGCTTGAAAGTTTAATACGGACAATATGTTACTGTCCTCCATGAAGTAGGGCAGAAATTGCTGCCTCGTTCATTTCAAGGCTTTGGGTGTCAGCATGGTTTCAAAGTAGCAAATGTGTTCCCATTAACTTGGTACCAGGAGACAGTCCATATGTCCCCAGAGACAACTTTGAACACTGCGCTTGGTGTGAAAGGAGCTTTTGATCACTCACCGGCTCCTAGACACAACTGTACGCCACGAAAGAACGAAGCGTGTGCTTACGATCGATGCCTCGTCTACACGTACTGTAAATGTGAAGCGGCGACAATTAAATGTGATCCAAAGTCTACGAGAGCGTTAAGCGAAAGACCATCTGCCGGGTGCCCAAGTGAACGAACGTCAGTCATCTTAATGGTCCATTTGTTGGCTGTTCAAATGAAAGCCACGCGTTTTATGAGCGCCACTGCGCCTACGTCATTGTTGGACTCTCACAGGATGAAAGCAGTCGTGGGACAGGTACAATCGGGGGACAATTTTGTGTTTTTAGGATCTATCTATCTATCTATCTATCTATCTATCTATCTATCTATCTATCTATCTATCTATCTATCTATCTATCTATCTATCTATCTATCTATCTATCTATCTATCTATCTATCTATCTATCTATCGTATTTTCCGCACTATAAGGCGCACCGGATTATAAGGCGGACCTTCAATGAATGGCCCATTTTAAAACTTTGTCCATATATAAGATATATACATTTGGCCCGCGGGCCGGACTTTGGACACGCCTGCTGTAGTGGCTCAATATTGGTCCATATATAAGGCGCACCTGATTATAAGGCGCAGTCGGCTTTTGAGAAAATTGGAGGTTTTTAAGTGCGTCTTATAGTGCGGGAAATACGGCATCTATCTATCTATCTATCTATCTATCTATCTATCTATCTATCTATCTATCTATCTATCTATCTATCTATCTATCTATCTATCTATCTATCTATCTATCTATCCATCCATCCATCCATCCATCCATCCATCCATCCATCCATCCATCTATCTATCTATCTATCTATCTATCTATCTATCTATCTATCTATCTATCTATCTATCTATCTATCTATCTATCTGGTGGTGGTGAATAAGTACTGAAGTAACACCAAAAAGAAGGGGGCGGGGAAAAAAAAGACCACAAGAACATGAAGAAGGATATGCAGCAAGTTTATTAGCTATAAGATAAAATGGTACCTTATTTGACTCCACTTCAAATTTGCCAAAAGTAAACATAAATAGAAGGAGGAATATTTTACATAGCAAAAGCCTTTTTAAAGTATTAGGAGAACATTCACGCAGTCACTCCGCTTTGTCATCAAGCCTAAAACAAGGGCAACATTTTTACTTTCATTGTCATCAGTTTTTAGACCACTCAAAGTGTCCTCAAACACTATTTCGGACTCCCACGTGGAGGCACATGCACTTATATACACATCCTTGGAGACGACCACCGAAAACTGCTTGCTTGAACAACAATTAAACCTGCAGTGAGATGTGATTACTCTACGGACAAAATTGACAACCACCAAAGTTGGAAAATGTGTTTTGAAATTAACCAGCAAGTCAACTAGCATCAGTGTGGTCCACTTTGGAGATTCCACTGTATCGGCATCAGGTTGTTGTTGTTTTTTTTCCAACGGTTGTAGTTGTAACATGCTGGTGTTCCAATACGTTTGTCCATGGGTTACACCAACTAAAACTTCCCCGACTAAAACTCCCTCAGCGAAGGAAAAACATATCGTTGAAAACAATGACTGTAAGCATGTCGTGTATACATAAATATACATATGTACTCATTCTGCTCGTCTGCGCTAAAACGTCCTACTGTGCCATCAAGCCACTACAGCAGTCAATCACACCCGTGCACAAATACTCACAAACAGTATATCCAAAAATATACGTATTTACACAGATCTACTGGACATTGAGGGTACGAGCGGACACGCCGTGGTGCCAGTCTCTCAGCTCGCCGTACTTTGGGCCGATCACCAAACGCGTGGTGGCCTTGTTCACTCTGAAGAGAACAAAGGTTCAGGATAACCGGGTTTGAGGTGAGGACCACAAAAACACGGCACAGCACAAAAACAGCCAGGCTGTGTTAATATCTTATTTGAATCGTGCAAAAAAAAAAAATGTTTTGTCTTCTTTGATATTCAACAATGCGCCCTTGCGGTAAATAAACACAGCAGTCCACCAACAACATCTCAGGTTAAGACGCCATGCGGCTGGCTCACAACGAGCCTTTCAACACCACTGACAAATCACGCCAAGCCTCTACTTTTAATTCAACACCATTCCATGTCAACCACTCTTCAATAAGAACCAGCTTAGTTGTGCATATTTGTCTTGTACCAACCATATTATCTTTTAAAAAAAAAACGTAGTAGGTCTAACATTTAGTAAAAGTGTGACAATAACAAACCACAAGCCTTAGTAGTCAGTTGTCAGTAAAGTTCAATGGCAAGCACTTACTTTGTCTTCTTGGCCGTGTCTGCTTCTTCTTCTTCTTGAGCTGCTTCAAAAGGAAAAAAAAGTGGCATCACTATTACGATGATGATGTTAAGTATCATTATTAGAAGTAGCATGTATTTATTTTTTGGATGCTTATTCATTTTCCCCTTTTACCCCCCTGCCTCAATTTTGGTGCTTAACGAATTATTTCAATTCCTAATTTAATGTAGCAACGGTTACGTACAGTTCTCGGTGCCCGTAATCTGAGCCAGAATCCTGAAGGATCTGGACTGGGTGGTACCGGTGCGCGGGCGCCAGTCCTCCGTGTCCTCCATGATGCGCTTCCGGCTGGCGCCAGCGTGAGACGGCACATGGTAGAAGTGGATGTCGGTGTCCACCACGTGTCGGCGGGGAGGCCTGCGAGGAGGGAAAAGGTCAAAGTCAACCAGGACAATCAATTATTTTTCGGCACACGCTGTTAGGGATGGAATGAAATGCTTCCACGTTTGATGAAGGACGGCATGAAGACCATGGGCTACGATACACATGTCATGATTACGGCCACTTTTATTACCTGGGTGGCTGGGGTTTTCTTAAGAAAAAAGAAAAGCAAAGACTAAATTTTCTACCTTTACAGAAATACAAAATTTGACATTGAGCGATACACAGAAAAGCGGAGGCTGTGTGTAAAGACTTACTTTAAAGTACTGTGAGGTCCACTAGAGGGAGATAAAGAAGAGGAAAAGAAGTGAGGTGATCGAGGTAGAAAAATAAATGGCCACTAGAGGGAGCCAAAACATCAAAATCACACAGGAAGCTACATTAGGTAGGACTGCATGTTCATGCCATGGGAAAACCAAAAACTAAGCTTTTTCTGTATGTGGTGATAGTTCAAGTATGACCTTTCTGTGTTTTTTTTACTTTTTAATTTCTTTGTTGAATCACAGTCCTGTCATCAACATGCTATTAGCATCAACGCTATGCGGTTATACGTAGTTCATGTACGTTAATTCAATGTTAGAAACTCCCTCGTGACTTTTAGTCCTGTTCCTCAAATAAGGAGTTTCAGTACAGTAAAAAAATAACATGAAAAAAAAAATAAAGTCATCCATGCATCAGAAACTAACTTTGTGACCAGAGGAGCTGCTGTCGTCTGCAAAGAAGGAGGGAAAAAAAAAAAGATTGAAAGGGGGGCAAAAATAGTACGAGAGGAAATTCAAAACCGTTCTCAACAGGCAGCAAGCAAACAACACGCTGAGCCGACCTAAGCAGCCATGGCGGTGATGACCACAAGGGTGATAGTAAATATCCAATAGAAAAGTGCTATTATAAATCCAATGTATTATTATTCCTATAAAAATAATCGATGAATATTAAAAGCTCGCTTCTTGGATCGGCTCTGAAGAAAGAATTTTACACACACGAGCGAGCCCTTCCGATTTTCTGTTCTCACCACTCACCCGTTCAAGACTTGTCCACCCTGATTCTCAATTAGGCCCCGCCTTTGCCCCATGGCCACCTCACAGGCGTTCTCGGTGGAGTAGATGTGGATGGGCGTGTTGTACACGGACGACTGGGGCGGCGAGGAAAGAGGAGTGACGGCGGGGGTGAAGGCGGACGACGGCGACGGGATGAAGGCGGCCGAGGAGGAAACGTCTGACCCGCAGCCCCCGTAGGGTCTGGGGGTCATGTCGGGTGGGGAGGGGGGATGAGTGATGGCCACGGGTTTTATGATGTCACATCTGTTCACCTGGCATGCAAACGCAAACATCACAGCATACAGTCACCGAAGCCTCTTTGGTGCTGGCTCAGTAAACTCGTACTGTACCACCACTGGGGATTGGTTGTCTGCCATCTTGTGGCATCTCTGGGCAATTTGAAATCTATTCAGGAGCGTGTCAATGACTCGCCAAATATTTGGGGCACGGAGGCCCTGTTACTTACGTTTCGCAGAGGCATCGGCGTAATTAAAGGCATTCCACAAGGTGCGAGTAATATTCATGCAACCCACACAGGCAAGATAAATCGTTTCGCAATGTATTTCAGCAGTGACAAGCCGCTAAAGGATGACTGACACGCCAGGTGAATCATTTCCTTTCACCTGGTACAAGATTTTATCTACATTTTAGTCACCAAATTGTCAGGGGTGTGTTAAAAAACAAAAAACAAAAAAACCCGCACTTCTCAGTTCATCTCAGTTGCTAACCTGAGAGACTTGAAGTAATTTGGTGCTGCTGTTTTGCTTAGCAAATGAGTTTATATGGGCTCAGCCGGTCAACTTTTCAATGTCTATGTTGTCATAGAAATGAATTCATTTGATTTGATTGGAAAGATGGCGACTGTTTGAGGAAATACTTCACATCTTCTTTCGTTTGGACTGAATGTCAACTGGCGTGTGGCCTTGGTAAGCAATCGTTTTGTGATAAATATTGTGATCGTACCTTGGGTGCCACTGGAGGGGGCTTGGCCACTCTGAAAAGATAGAAAAAGGACATCATTTCAATTTGATCTGCTTCTGTGCCAGACCATCAAAAAACAGCAGGAGTTGCAACGTGCCTTCCCAATGTACAATATGCGCACTTTAAAAGCAGCTATTTTTAGCCTCCCTCCGTCAATGTGATATCGTCGACACCACTTAAGGCCACATGCTCTTCCCTAAAGGTCACCTGAGGAAACATTTTTAAATGGCCTCCAGTCAGGGCACATTTATGGCCAGTTGTTGATTTTATCAAATCAAATTTGCATTTCAAAATGACACTAATCACTTCCAGCCAGTTTCATTTTCTATTTGAAATACTTGACAATCACACGACTCTAATTGCTTGTGACTTGGAAAAGGCCAAAAGTAAGTTCAATCTGTACATGACCTGCTGTTATTAGACCTGACCGAACATTACTTTGAGGTCATTAAAACTGTCCGGTAACCAAAGAGGAGTCACAGCATTCCGACGAGAGCGAGCCCTTTCCAGAAACGTCTGTTAATTCACCATGAGATAAGCACTTTCTGGAAACTCGGGCGCACGTCTGTATTCTTCCTATTACAGACGATTTGGCGCCTTTTCCCAAAACCAGACAAAAATCCACACCATTTGAGAAGTTTCATTCCATTTTTATGACGTAAAACGACAAAAAGTGGACACAAATGGCAAACACGCCGTGGACCAAGCTATGGGCTTCTCAAACAATGGACCCTCGCGCACACACCCTGTCAGATATTTTACGAGCTGGAATGTTTGTCCATAGCGCAAATGTGCGAGGACCAAGGGAGTGAGTTCACGGTGACAACGTGACGCTGACAGGCGTGACATTCATACCTCTTGAACACCCAATGGAAATATGTACCAAGGTCTTCCGGTATGCGTCACTCCGAAGAGAGCTTCGATTAATCGTTAAAGACTTTTTCTTTACTGTCAAGTCATTTGAGCAGTGGCACTTCATCATTTGTCCTCATCGCGTTACTCGTAAAGGCTTTAGTGAGCCTTTGCAGATGTTTGTTTGCGAGGGGGGAAAAGAAAAACCCACCTAGCGGGTATTTAGGAGGCTAACAAGAGGAGACAGCAGTGTAAGAAATGACTAATATTGTTTTGTGTTATGATCATTCATCAGTAAAAGGCTATTTGTATTGTATGCAGTCATGCTAAGGTAAGTTTTTTTTAGTGGTTCCATAATTTGAAGCAGACAGACCAACGTGATGAAGAGAGGATGCCAGCAGGACCAATCGTTGCCACGTGTGCTCGACTACTCGGCTGCCCCGGCCGGCGTAAATGAATTTGTGCGTTGATGATAAAGGCGGCTTGAACTTGGAAGCTCGAACGGGTGGACCGAGCACAGCCGCCATGTGGAGTTAGCGCCAGATAGGCTCAAAACCTTCAAAGCTGGCCCTCAACAACAAAACAATTGCTTTTAGGAACGTCCCAGCCAAAGACGGAGACAAAATGCCGATATCATAGTCGATGATTTATTTATTTATTTTAAATCACGTGGTTCTGCTTTTAGATAGAATTCCATGCAGGAGGAGTTAAGAATAGCAACCCCTGCCTTGAAGGCTGACTAATTACGTGCCGGGGCCCAGTAAGGGGAAGTATTAATTGGGGGAGGGGGCAAGCTGCATGAGAACATCCAAATGCTTGAAGCGCCATCCAAGTGGATTTAATTAGACCATCGGCTCCACATAAGAGCTCAAGTTGCTGTTCCAGAGATTGTTGCACAGCTGACTTCACTCAGGAATAACATATTCCATAGATAAAGCTAAATGTGGAAAAGACAGCAAACACGTACAGCAGACAGCTTTCAATTAAAGAGGAGATATTATGTCATTTTGCTACGTATCAATAGATGGGTGATTGGAGTAACACAACTTAGTAAAGCTTTTGTGATATGTTGTGATCATTCCACAAATGTACATCTCTTAACAACAAGCGGACTACACAGATATGATGATGCTGAGATTAGCATTAGCTTGTGATAAGCGCACATACTTGTCAAGTTGTCAACGTAGTGTTGGCGAGTATTTTGGTTGGTGGTGTGTCACGTACGCAGATGCGTTACACAAAATGAAAAGTGCAATTCGGCAGCTTGGTGATGAAATGCGGCTTCCACCCAAATGCCAATATGCAACCAAATGCGAGTGTATAAGGATTGTCTCCTTTAAAGTGTATGTCAGATCCAAAATGATTTTTACAATACTGCATTCTGATTATGTTTGTGGATTATGAATTAAAATCGAAGCATTTTTATGCTGAAATATTATGCGATTGAATTTGACTAAAACTATTACCTCATAAAAACAAATTCACATAAGCCTGTAAAATATTGGATTGTCAAGATTTGAACACTTTACAACTGTCATAAAACATTTTATATTTGATTTGTGCTAATTGTTTCTGCGGCTAACCACGTTAACTGCCTTTTTGGCTGACTCCCGCGACGGAACAACACAACGCAAAGTTCTACGACAACAACCAGTAGAGTGTCATTTTTTCCCCCCCTTCTCTGAATATTACACCTTTTCTGAATCATGTAATCCATGCTGAACTAGTAATAAATCAATTTACCGTTTATTTATCTTTGAATGAATTCATCTTATCTTATCTTGAGGATTGTGTAAAAAAAGTGTGTGTTGATTACGATTGATTTGAAAGCTATCATTAGAAGAGTATTTGCTTTGGAATGAAGCCTCAACATGTCATTTCGATCAGGTTTGTCCTGTCTGCCCAAAACTCATTTACAGTCATTACTAAGTAGTTGTGAGGAGACAGTGTATTATTATTCCTGTCAGAACATCCCATGTGATCCTCCAGCTGCGTGTTTGGGTATCAGTCATCATGACAGAGTGGCCGAGAGAGGTCTGGTTTTAGTTTACGGAAAGATACATTAAAGACAGAAAGAAGGAGCGACAGTTGAGTTTATTGAGCCCCGCTCTTGTGCAATTTGCGGATTGTCATTCTTGCCCTCAGCCGAGATTGTTTTTGTTTTGTCTTTTTAGGGATTTTACAATGAATTTAGAGATGTATCCCTTCAGCATACTACAACTTTGTGCCGTAAACATGCTGGGCAGAGATTAGAAATAAGAGGCAAAGAAGATCCCCTACATCAATTTGTTGAATACTGTTTGTATTTGTTGCTGTTCTGTGTGTGTTAAGCAGCACTTGTTTGAAGGTTGTATCGTGCTCGGGTGTGCTCGAAATGTGCAAAAACAAGCCCTTTGCAAAAGACGGGCAGCGGCAGGTGTGTCTAAATGTGGCAACGTTCTCCCTGTATTAGGAGCGTCCTGGCAAATACGACGGACCAGCCTGGCCAAAAGCGACGGCGATGGGCTTTTGGATGATCTTTGGCCAATACTGGAGCCTGAGGGTGAAGGACACAGACAGGTGAGGAGCTTTGGCCGTGGAACATCACTGGCAAGCGACGGACGGTGAGGGCTAAGTGACGACGGCAGCTGCGGGGAGGCGTGGCAATCGCTACTCGCCGCCATACACAAACTGACTGTGGAAGATCCCGATCCATCATACTCATCTTTAGCTACGCGGGGGTGAGATTGACAATGCAAGCCGACCCAAGAGGACGATGGCCAACATGCATCTCCGACGCACGTGCGTCATACACACGGCGGAGCAACTTCGGACTTCAAATCCAAATCTTACAGTCTCTATTCCGAGAACGCAATGTCAACAAAATGAAAGCATACACCCCAGCCCGACATCAACTTCCCAAACAGAACCCCTCGCTGGGGACGACTCCAAGCCAACTTTCTGAACTCCAAAATAACTCAAGCAGCTGTCAGTTTGAGAGCCGCACGCACACGTTCACGTATGTGCGCATGAATTCATGAACAACAAGTATTCATTTACGTGCAACAATGTCTTTCCTTGTGTTTACGCATAAATACCTTATCTACATTTACTGCATGAAGGCTAGCAATGTACTTTGAACTTTCAATTTCTTGGTCCTTGGTTGACTGAGTGATATCTTGAGGAATTAAATGAAGCAGGAAGAATTGGTAAATGACTTCAGGGCAAATTTGGTGTGTCTGTCAGATTTTGGCATAAAAAGAAATCTGTCTAATCATGCATTTGGGGTGGTAGCTGCACCGAATACAACATGAAGGCCCTGCAGCGCATAGTGAACACGGCTGGGAAGATTATTGGTGCTTCACTCCCCTCCCTGAAGGACATTTACACCTCCAGTCTCACCCGCAAGGCGACCGCTCACTCTTTGTTTGATCTTCTGCCCTCTGGGAAGAGGTACAGGAGCCTGCGCTCCCGCACCACCAGACTCACCAACAGCTTCATACTCCAGGCTGTTAGGATCCTGAACTCTCTCCCCCCCTTCTGTGTAGCGTCCTGTACTTTTGCGCTATATTCTGACTGTCTGCTGTATGCACACTTGCTCCATTTTTCCTCCTCTTATTTATTATGTTTTTTGTTTGTTTATTATTTATTCATCGCTCTTATTTATTCATTGTTTGTGCCTCCTTGTTTTTATTTTTTGTGTTGTTTACTTGTATGTATGTTGTCTTGTCACCGTGGGATGGTGGGAACGTAATTTCGATTTCTTTGTGTCTTGGCATGTGAAGAAATTGACAATAAAGCAGACTTTGACTTTGATTTAGAAAAGGGGTATTTAACTTAAGCTAATTTAGCATTTTTTTACACAATGTTAGAACAAAGGTCTGGAGTTGAGTCACAACTTCGTAGTCTTGTAGAGTGTGAGTCATTTTACTACATTTGACTTTTATGCTATCGGTGTAAAATCTGAGCTAAAACCGCTAAGTTAGCTAATGATCATGAAAGTGAAAAAGTATGCCTTATTTTTATGAGGGGGGTTTTTGTGTGTGGATTAGAATGAAGTAAAATTTGCACACCAGAAGCTGGTGGTTTTCAGACGAGCACAGGAAACTGCATTCACCATGAATCATTCTTGGAGCCAACCAAAACTGAAAAAAAAATCTCAAGACCATGCTTGGAGAATTTTTCTATTTAATCCCCAAGATCTTAATCAATCAAAAACTCTAATTTGACCACATAAGGAGAGACGTTGTTACATGCTACCACTGCAGAAGTGTAACTTCAAACAATCCCAAAGGATATTTTGGAGACGAGTGCTGAGACATGATCTTAGCATCACCGCTGACTCGTATGCAAGGTCTGTAAAGCAACGCCAGTGCAAGAAGGCAACGCGTGTAAATCTGCCGTTACCGCACATCTGAAAAATCAGATTGTGTTTATCCATGATTTATTATGGCCTGTCATTGTGGCTCTCCACATGAGTACACAGACCCCAACCCCCATGATGAGTCCACCATTGATACATTGGGCCGGGAAGAACAACACGGCAATTATGTGCTTGGAGCCCCTTTCAACGGGGACGATCTCAAAAACAACATAAGAAACGTTCAGCACAAAAGCTACTTCCAAACCTTTTGTTCTTTGCGTGATATCTTGTTTACCCAAGCTGCGACATGTCTTTTTATAGCCCATGGTGCTTCAGGTTAATTAGGTTTCTTTTTTTTTTTAAAGGCCATAGCACCAAATAACATTAAACTCTGCACATGTAGACATTAAAATAACTTCCTGTGTTGTATCCAAAAAAAAGCCCAATTAAGACGCCGGTTGCAATGTTGTGAGTTCACAACTGGACTCAGAAAACACTAACAAATCCTTGTAATGATTACTGGATATTAATTCATGTATTTAATTGTCTTTCATGGAGAATATTTCTCATGTGACTCAAGGGTAAAGTGGCATCATAAACGCGAGATAGCCCAACGGGAAAAAAGACATCGAATGGGTACATTGGCCTTCAAAGAATACCAAACAAACTAGACGAGAGGATCCTGAAGTTACTAAACAGTGCTAGTAAAATGAGCGTTGTGTACTAATAACTTTGCAGACATATGTGCGCCACATGTATCAGTGTAACAAGATAGGGGCAGCTGCTTTCACTGTAAGTATCTCATCAAATTGAATTTAAAATGACAATAAGGGTGAGAATGGAAAAATCATTAGGACTTAAGAGGGTGCTAAACTTAGCATACTGATGTTCTGGCACCTGTTGTCTGACCTTCGGAAGAACATAAATGTGTTTTTCGTCAATGTGGCGGTTTGTATTGATCCCAGTTTGGTTTTTGTCCTTTAACTGCAAAGCCATTCTTTTAGTTGATTAACTTAGCATGATGAGTCTGTTCCAATGTACAATGGTAGCCGAAAAATGCCTCGAGGGATTGTACAGTAGGGAAATTGTGACATTTGCCGTTTTGATCCTGTGAAAATCTGATCAAAAAGGTCGAGCAACACTGAAAAGTGACAAAACATGTCAAACTAATAGAAAGTCGAAGACCAAACTGGCCCTTTTCCTTTAAAGTCCAGATGTTTGTTATGTATGACCGTGTTGGAATACACAGAACGTCTCATCTGTCGATGCCGAGCGCCTCTAACAAAAAAATCTGGAGGCTCATAAGTCGAATCCATCTGTCCCCAATCAGACTGTTTGATCACACACTTAATAAAAATGATACTGGGATCACACCACACGGTCCCCCCACCCACCCCCCTAAAAAAAACATGACTCTGTTTGATCAATGACAGATCATTTTTCTAACGCTCACCCAAATGATCAATGACAGATCATTTTTCTAACGCTCACCCAAACATAAGCATTGATCAGCAATAAGGTTTACATTTTAAGGTTCATCCTTCGCACCACACCTACATTTCAGATTTTCAAGAAATGTTGTTTTGAATTATTACAGTAAATCCTATTTTTGAGATGCCGTTCTTACGTTGCAATTAATAAATGGCTACAACGTCCATTAAGGCCTGAAATGGTCGTTAGAGGCCGAAGCCTAAAGACTTACTTCTGTAGGGTGAGGCTGAGGTTGCCTGTGCAGTTCTTGATCTTGTTCTGGGCCTCCAGGTGGTTCATTCCCTCTGTGGCAATACCGTCGATGGACAGAACCATATCTCCGATAGCGATGCCAGCTTTGGCCGCTTTGCTGCCATCGTTCAGCTGAACAAATGAAATAAGCATCAGTTGTTTTCATTGACTTAGAGTGTGTCGATGGGACTTTTGCCCTTTCAAAGGTTGGCAGAAATGAAATAAAGGGTCTTTTGGATCTTTTTCCATCACCTGTTGAATAGCCATTGAGTTTGGAACCAATTAAAAGCATAAATGCCATCCCACCCTTTAAGGGTGCCTGTTAAAAAGGTGTCGCTGGATTTATGAGGCGGGATGCAAAAACAAACCAGTTTATAGCGTTTGGACAAACACCATGTAAGTCTCGCTTTGCCTGACACTGCTTCACGATGCCTTCAATGGTTGCCGTTCTGTTTATCCGTATTGAAAATGACAACACTCGCAATATGTACAGTTGATTATGTTTTGACACAAGGCAGTGTGATTGTAAAAACGTGACCAAAACGAAACATTGTGGTGGGTTTTGGGGGTCTTGAAAGGATGGCATTTCACTTGATTTGACATTCATTTGTACTTCACATGGGTCCCTCATGCAAGAATGTGTTACCATGCTTACGTTTCTTCCACTGTCTCGCAGCAAGATACAAGCTAATAGGTTATGTAAGCACGTCGTGATAAAAAGCAGACTACTTTCTTATCAGCAGACAGAGGGCGGACAGTGACATGTGTAGGATGTTACACCCTGTATTGCTTGTCTAGAACTGAACTCAAACCCGCCCACCAGAAAAGAAAAAAAATAAGTCATTTATTCTGGCGTTTGATGTCTATGATCAGCGTTTTAGGTATTGCGCAAGGGTGGCTCTGGCATTTCTTCGGGTCCGAGAAGGTCTCAAGTAGCAGTGAGGTCATTTGTTTCTTTTAACACAATAAAAACAGACCACACACACCTTAGTGATACCAACTTCTCCCCTTGCAATGAATCCATTTGATCCGGCGGTATCCGATATAAAGCATAGTTGAAATTGTAACTTTTCTGCACCCTTCTGCAATATTATCACACACACACACACACACACGTATACGCTGCATACTGTATATGTAAAGACATGACGAGACGCTCAGGCACGGCTAAAAAAGATACCGGGATTAGCCTTAATGCTCTGTGGCCCCCCCGACCGTCATATTTTCCCAACACGTGAACATTAAATCACTCACACATTCACCGACAATTGGAAGTGGCTCTGAATTTGACAATAGTTCGACTCAAAACAGCGCACAATCACAACAAAAACGGAATTAGTCGCTGTTCGGTTATTTTCTAATTATCCAAGAACGATTATTAAGCGATTCGCCACAGAAAATATGTAGCTGTTGAGACAGTGTGCCAAGTCATTCAACATGTGGAAGGAGGTACATATAGAAAATTTCTGGAAGGGTAAAATCCAATTATGATGTTGTGAACAATACCAGCTTTCCAGCACAGGAAGTGACGGTGAGGAAAGGCAAATGGTTCTGGACATGGGTAACACTAAAAAAAAAAAATCTATTTACGGACAGATTTCTACCAATGTTGATTATATAATGGCAATGGCTACGTAAAGACCCTATATAGCAAAAGTAAATATCTTGTATCGTTGTTATTTTAATTTTGTACACACCATGAAGAAAACTGTTCTTTACAGGCCTGCTAAAAAAATGCAAGATTTAAAATGAAATATTTAAAACGAGGCTTCAAAATGATTAAAAAAAAAATATATATATATATATATATATATATACACACTTGAAAGGATCCATTACATCTTCCAGATGTTGGCTCCAACATGCCTCTTCAGAATATTGTAAACTATAAAGCCAATTTTCACCCACAAACTACCAACAACGCACAAAGTATTTCCATAAATGTGCTATGAACAAGCACAAGTGTTCATATGTCTGCGTTTTACCTCGACAACCCAATCATTGAGTCCCGCTGTGAATGCCGGCTTGTTTTATTCTACTTTTAGCGACTTGTCGTCTAGCCTTTACGACTTGAAAAGTCTCAACTTGCTGTTGAGAAGGACTTTAATGGGGCTGCTCTTTATTGAGTCACACTTTTCCATTCAGAGGTCCATTTTCAGAGCACTCTGGCCTTTATGATTTTAGTACTCTGTGGTTCTTGTTGTTCAGATTAAACTAACCAACCGCCTAATGGAAAATACCGTATTAAAGCCAAATTTTTTTGAAAAAGAAAAAAATTGTGATGTTTTGGGGGGTTTTTGTCTTACCCTGGAGATGGTGAGGGGCAAGTTGAAGTCTTTTCCGCCTTGTAGCCTAAAGCCCCAGGGGGCCGGGCCAGACAGTGTGACGTTATAGTTGCTGCTCATGGTTTCTTTGTGCTGGTTCTTGTTACGTCCGAGGGAAGCGCTACAGAAAAGCAAAGTGACAAATGTTGCGGGGGTAAAAAAAATTATATCACCAACTTTTTTTTTTTTTTTTTAAATACGGAAAAATTTAATAGGAAAAAATAAATATTAATATATACAAAAAATACATATAATAAAATATTTAGAATTTAACTTAACATTCAACTAAAATGCTAAAAAAAATCAACACTGATATACAAATACACTAAAAATAATTGAATTATAATTCCTTACTTTAAAACAATCAAGTATAAAACAAAGTTAATACTGAAACTGAACTTATGCAGATAAAAATTACCAGACGCCCCCAGCAACAACCTATAAAAATTGATTTAAATTTGATCGCAAGACAGCACCCGGATTCCACTTCATTTCAGAAATGCACAACATTTTTAGAATTTTTGAAGACGCAACTAACGTAGCACAACTTAAACATTTCAATGCATTATAGGCATTAAGTGTACTTTAACGAAAATCACACTACCTTTACTTGAATCTCCAGAGAGGCTTTGCAGGCAGGTGAAGACAGTATAATAATCCCCTGGTGTGCCCGGGACAATCCCCTTCCCAGCAAACACACTGAGAGTGTGTGAGGGGGCACACGGTGGAGCAAATGCTTTTATATATGGGGAGGGAGGGGAGGCCAAGGCTGGCCGAGGAGGAGGAGTGAGGGAATGAAGATGGGGTGATGAGAGGTTAGGATGGCCAGGGGAGGATGAAGTGACTAAAGATGACGTGACTGAAAAGTGCTTGGGAGTCCCACACATGATGAGGGGGCGGAGACAGGGGACAGTTTATCTTTAGCCAGGATATTTTTGACGTGGAATGGAGGCGAGAGTCCGTCGACTCTGATCTCTATAGCTCTACCGCTCACTTTTTATTGAATTATCTGTAGCGCGAGATTACTGTTCGAGTATTGCTAACACCAATACAAAACGGTCTAACAAATAGCATTCATGTTGCTATGTTCAATCTTTTTAAGGAACGCATATATGAATACAAATGGTGGAGCAACGCACGTAGACAAAAATATAACGCTACTCAGAGGCATATATTCCTTATCCTCTGCATAAAACGGCTTTATTAGTGCATCTTACTGAAAAATGAGGAGTGTCTGTGTCATTGGATGACTTTCCGATATTTCTAATACAGTATCGCAACCAACGTCGGTGCTGCCCGGCTGGATGCGGCACAACGTGTACAGTTAAAAGCATGCGAATCGAAATTAAGACTGGCTGATACACTATGAGAACCCATCCAAATCTTGGATTGGGGTTGGCTGACAATGAACTATACCATATAGTTGTTGTTCACTGCGTTTACAGTGACAGATGGGACAAAAGCTGATGCATTCAATGTCCCCTCGTGGAGATACGCTGTCCCGGATATGAACCCGTTCTAATATTGCTTTTGCTAGATTTGATAGATTATGTGTTCAATGGGCGTCAAAGATGGAAGAAAAAAAAGATTGATGGGCCAAGTGTAATGATATGAAAGCCCGGACAATAGACTGTGTGCTATAGCGTGAAATCTCGGGCCTTCTGACTGTCCCTTTGTTCTGTCCAACAATCTATTCCAGTCCCATATGCTCACCTCTCCAGATCCGCAAGTTTAATGACCAGAGCTTAGCAGCCCCCCCCCCCCCCCCACAGACACACACACACACACACACACACACACACACGCATGCATGCATACTTCATCACGTTTGAGACAAGCCCCACCCCTTTGTGGTTTGCTCATCTGCCCATCGAAATAACATTTAATGCATCATCCGTGTGAATGAAAAGGGGGATAGCCACCCTCTTATTCAGCCACCTGGTGTCTCCTAAACTCCGTCCCCCACCCCACACACACCACTAGCACAAAAAAATAGCAAAGAGATACAGTATTTGTTTGATTCTAGGTTACATCATTTGAATAATCTTGTGAATTTCATTGAATTCAATTAGAAGAAAGACACTGTGTAAATGAAATGAAAATGCAAACAAAATCCCTTTGATCACAATAAATGTTATTTTGGCCTGTGTATTTGTCAGTTAACCAATTCCCCGCCCCCCACCCCACCCTTCAAAGAAAGTATATAATTTACTAACAAGTTTACTAAGACATAGACCTTATTTGTATGTAGTGTTTGTACTTCCCCACCCCACCTTTCAAAGAAAGTATATAATTTACTAACAAGTTTACTAAGACAGACCTTATTTGTATGTAGTGTTTGTACTTCCCCACCCTGGCGCTGAAAATTCCATTTTTATCTGTCTTGCACAATCATTTTCAGGGCCACGAGAGGAATGTGAGCTCCCTCTAGTGGTACCCAAAACCTTTGCATTTATGTATTCTCAATCACAATGTGATCTAAATTTTGCTCTAGTCTGACAATAAAAAAATCAAATAAAGACGACCTCGCTCCTGTCGCTTTAACTGTCTGTAGTATCGCTTTTCTGTGAGAAGAGGGGGTGCCAAGCATGTGAAGCAGGAGAGGCAATAAATTGTTTTAAAAAATTACCAACCGAGAATAGCGTTCGAGCACTTCTCGATTACTTTTGAAACAATTTGTCTCAGGTAGTAGCACGTAATCAATCTTGGGAGTTTTTCTAGCCAAAGGGCGATTGATCGATACTTTTCTTCATATTTGCATGACTAACCGCTGCAGTATTCTTATTTAAAACTCATAATCTGTGATTCATATGATTGGAATTTCAGTAGCCATCAAGCCAAATCTCTCGCGTGGGTTTGGATTTGATAATAAAAATTTATTTAATTGTATTTTTGCCATTTATAACTTTTAACATCTATAACATGTATATCAATAAAATAATGCCTGTAGATTAGACGTCCTGGAGGAGCAGAGCGGCGTTGGAGCTGCGGAGAATCAGCAGCGTCAGCTGGCCTTGCTTGATGGACTCGATGGACAGATACCGGTTAGGCTCCTGCACAGACTCCAAGGTGTACCACCCGGATGTACCACCGGGTTTCTTGACAAAGAGACAGGATGTGGGCAGAGGTGTGATATCGCTTTTGGCTCTTTGGGGGCTTTTCTTCAACTGAGAAAACACATTTTTTACTATTAAAAAAAGGACTTTTACTGTTGTAATCTACGATGGCTGGGTGGAGAATTGTAAGCGTTTGACTCACTTTGAGCGAGCTGGCATCCACTGTGAGACTGAAACACACGCTATTGTGCCAGAAAAACAAAGCAACATGCTTTTTGACACTGTCTTCAAATAGCTCCACCTGACGGGCTGGGAAGGAAAGTATCATGAAAACTTGGGCAGCAGTTGGCAAATTTTACAATCATTCACCTGATTATCCCTTTACGATATGCACTAACTTACAATTGTAGGCAATAGGAAGCTCTGCTTTGCTTGCCAAATACTTATTGTATGTATATATTTATATTGTGTGCATATATATATATATATATATATATATAGATATATATAGATGTATGTGTATATATATATATATATATAATATATAGATGTATGTGTATATATATATATATATAATATATAGATGTATGTGTATGTATATATAATATATAGATGTATGTGTATGTATATATATATATAGATGTATGTGTGTGTATATATATATATATGTATGTGTGTGTATATATATATATATATATGTATGTGTGTGTATATATATATATATATATATGTGTGTATATATATATATATGTGTATATATATATATATATAGCCTAATCCTTGCCAAAATCAGGTGATTGCAGGAAATGACTCATCATTCAAATACATCTCAAAGACAAAAAAAAAAAAGAAAAAGAATACGGCAGACGTAGCTTGACGATATTTCTATATACAGTATGTGAGGGGAACACGTCATTTCAAGAGGATTGAGAAAAGAGTCGAAATTTGTAATTACAACAATACATACGCCTATTGCTTCCCTGCTTTTCGATGACACACAGCTTGAATGCATCCCTGTACTTTTGCACAGTGATGTATTTTCCATCTCGAGTTTTCAGGGTGCACCGCTTGCTCTCGTAGGTCATGACGCTCACTCCCAGATAGACACCACTGAAATGACAATTCTGTCATCATCATCATTTTCCAAAAAAAGCAAATGCCCTGGAATGTAAACGCAGTAGCTCAGACTTGTCACGGGCAACAAAAGCCACAAATCTTGACATCCACTTAAGTTTGCAATTTGAAACAAAGGAATCATGCAAATATGCAAGTTTATTGTAGTTGTTTACTATAATGAAAAGTAAACTTATGTCTCATGAATGCTTTTACGGATGCGTCTAATGATAATCTAAGAACATGCACAAATTGTGCTCACTCCTTTTACGACACAATACTTAGTAATCTTTTTTTTTTTAGCATGTTCCACAAATGTCCTTATAAAAGCCTAAAACTGAACAATACAACTTCATCAAAGCATTTTCCATTAAAAAAAAAAAAAAAAAAGCTCTGGAAACTAATGAAAACTCAGCCAAACAATATGAACTTCTCAAAGTAATTCTTGCACTCACCTTAGCTTGCTCGGCAGTAAGAGCTGGGAATCTTTCCGATGGAGAAAAGCAAGTGAGCTAAGTATGTTGCATATGTGCCCGCCTCCACATTTATCAAGTAGGAGCTAATTCCGGGGAAGAGGTCCGCCAATGACAACCGGACACACTGACGCCTGCTGGGATGTGATTTAAAAAAAAAAAACACTTACCACATCAGATCTGTACTTCTGCAAGATTTATTAAGTGTCATCTTGTGCCATGCATAGTCAGACTATGAAGTACAAAACATCCATCCATCCATCCATTTTCTGAACCGCTTAGTCCTCATGGGGTCGCGGGCGTGCTGGAGCCTATCCCAGCCGTCATCGGGCAGTAAGCGGATGTCAGGTCTAAATACCATCGGACATTAAACCACACGCTGGAAGGAAGAGGAGAAGAAAACCAGAACAACATATCAAGAGCAATGCGATTCTGGAAGGCCATTAGGGAAGTTGTGGCTAGCGGTTCATGCACTGCCTCAAGCCCCGCTTGTCTCCAATTGCCCAATTTTTGCACGTTGTAATGGATGTAATTTATCCTGTCTACCTTTTTGTTTATCGTACACCACCAGCAAATGGAAGACTCCCATCCTGCTGCAATTTGGTCAACTAATTTATATTCACATTTTTATCTTTATCAGCCCCAAGGGGTCTTCACCTTGTACATCTACACCTAACACCAGATAAAAATCCTTGACCGATGAGACCCCCTCACAACCTGGTAATTGCAAAGCAGGAGATCCGAAATCTCCCACTGTTCGAAATGAGTATGGGTTACTTTTGAGATTTGATATAGTCAGTAAAATCGGATTGTACTGGCCATCTTTCACTGGCTGCATTTGCCCTCTAGCCAAAGTAATTCCCTTCAAGCATCCGGTGTTTTGGTTGGAGCCAATTCAATCCATTTTGAGAATGCATCTACTCTTATGACCAGGCATTATAACCCTGTGGATTGAGTTTAGCACGTTAAACAAGCTCTCCAAATTATTATTTTTTTTTTTATATAAATGTTTTGAATATGAATCAAATTCATATGTTTTATAAAGCTGACTGAACTCCCCTTTCATCCCCCCTGTTGAGCCATGTGTCTACTCTACACCATGTGACAACACCATGGCTCACTATTGCTGCCCATTTGTATCGGTTCATTTGTATGATAGGTCAGTCTCTTTTGGTCATTTATAGATGCCATTCTCTACTCTTGCCCCTCTTTTCGTCCATAATTGAATTTCAGTCGATGGACTTTGTCGCTGCACATCTTTAAAAACGTTTCAGTCATTTCATCTGCTTCTTGTGTGTATAAAATTTGAAGCGTCTTTTGCACTACAGCTATGCGGTTCCGTCTGCAAGCTTGTTACCTCTTGACACCTTATCAGTCTCGTGTGTGTGTGTGCGCCCTGCACACGTGCATATCAATTGGACTGCTTCCACAACTAGCGTAGTTGTAGTTTCTTGAGTTACTTTTCAATCATTTTCTCACTGTTTCTCACAAGAATCTTAGAAATTTGAATAAAAATCCAAATGTACGTTTTATTTGACTCAATTGTATGATTTAGAGAATCCATATGTAGTAAAGTGTTGTATTACTACATATGATTTCCTCTTCATTTAATTTGACACACCTTTCAAAATGCTTCTCAGTGTCCCAGTGCACACATGTTTTGCGTGTGTAACTGGTTGTCTCAACCAGTGTTCCTCGTCCTAATTTTTCCTTCCTCAAGGTGTCAAACCAATCAAGATGAAAAGATAAAAACCAACAAAATAACCGCCAGTAAATTAATATCATAGTTAATTGTTGTTTCTTAACTTCAACTCAATCGCTCTCTTATTCTCAAATGTAAAAACTTGTATAGTCTTGACACAACCAATCGACTATTCCCTTTAAATTTAGCTTCGAAATGTCGTTATTTTATCATTTTTCTTCATCCAATTCCAGAAAGCAAGTTCTTTCCATCTCTCAAATTTTGTTTCATCAAGGCTAGGCATTAATGCAGTGTGGACCAGTTTCTGCCCACAAACAAATTGCTTGCTTTTTTTTTTTCACTTCCTATTTTTACAAAATCGTTCTTGTTTGGCGGTGCAAATCAGACAGACTACAGTCTAATAAATTCTTTAGTGCGCCTATATTTGCCAATTTCATCCTTTTAACACATGACACTTACAGCACACAGACAACACAAAAACAGCAGAGAGACAGCTCACAAACAATACCAACAAACAACGCTGCGCAAACGTCATCCTCTATTTTGACGTTTTGGTTATACTTTTTTTTCCTCATCGGTGCCTTTGATCCTTCATGCAAATATTGTCACATCTTCCTTAAGCATCACCCTGCTTCAAATATTCAAACATTCTCTGAGTAACTCACACTTTCCCTGCCTCGCCCGCAGCCATAGCACCCCCCGTGCTACCCAGTGCGCCACCGAGCCGCTAGTACAAAACATAAAAAAGCAAATTAAAAACAACAAAACATTACTCACCACCGGCGATGCTTTGTCAAGTATTTCTCAAAGATGACGCAACAGTGCTGTAAAGCGTCTTGGTGCTGGTGTGGAGAGTAAAATCTTGTAACGTTATTTATAGCCGTTTCAAAAAAGTCACAGCTGTACCAGAGCCTGACACTGAAAATGTCAAAAATGCGCTTTTGCAGAGTGACACATTTTCTGCCATTTTCTACATGAAATGAAGTCAACCATTTTTTAAAATAAGTCTGATACCAAATCAAAATTGACTTAACTGGTTTCATTTTATTGAAAATGTGTGACACCTTGTAACATTAAGCTTTTCTAGTTTTTCCATTCTTCATTAAAAATCGAATATTTTGTCACATTCAACTATAGACTATACAAATAGTCAATGAAAATAGTGCGATAGCACATTATTAAAGGAAAACAAAATCCATTCCAGGCACTTAATGCAATGTACAAAACACAAAGTTCTTCAAAAAGTCCTGAATGAGCTGAACAGTTTGAAGTAGAAGAAGTGAAGTAAAATGCTTCAAATCATTTGAGAATTCTCGAACGGGACATGTCGACGTAAAATATCGGCATTCGTTTGGGGACGCTGTCAGGGATCATGCAAAATGTGGACATTTCTGGAACACGTGTCCCGAGATGTCCAGAATGACAGAATGAAGAACATTTTCTGTTCAACGTCTCACTTGAATGTACAATTCGGAGAAATTCGGGGCAAATGTGAAAAATATCAGCAAGAATTCAATTTGAATGGGATGGGAGATGGGGAAAGACGGCAAAGCCGGGAAGTGTACATTGGAACAGCAATGAAGAGCAACGTCAATCATAACTGCTAATAATCACTCACCAGCCGGACATGCATTCTATCTTTGAGCGCCTCGTTCTTCCTGTAGACAAAGAGCGTGTCGCCCCGGGCCTCCTCTTCCTCCTCGGTGGCCAGTAACTCGGCGAAGGACGCCACGCATTGGCCGTGCTCCTGCAGGGAGGTCGGGTAGCACCGCGACGTGCCCTCGATGCGTATGGAGCGGCGCACAGGTGTGAAGAAGCGGACCTCGTGGCCGTCCGCCCGTCCCGGCTCCTGTTGTTGCCTCGACGGGGGGCTGCGGGAGAGAAAGGAGGCCACAAAACAATGTTGCCATGCCAATTAGACTTCTCTCTCCATCCATCCTTTTCGATGATAGAGTAGAAGTACCCACCCGGGAGTGTCAGTGATCTTGTACTTGACCGTGGATGAGGCCCCCGCCTCCCCAGAGATGAGAACCCGCACAGGGGGTGTCACCGTCGGGTCTTGGCCATTCTCTATCTGTCGGCCTTTGCTCGGAGTGCCGTCTGCTTCCGCGTCATCTCCCTCGCTGGCTGACGAGAAAAAAAACCCACATACTGTTCACTTGACCCGCTGTACTGTTGCTGGCCAAAAGAGCAGCACTGTAAAGCTGTTAACTACCTTTGGTCTCCTTCTTCTTCAGAATGTCAAACACCACCATGCGTAGCTCCTCCACGGGCTGCAGTGGTTGAACGGAGACGCTCCTTTAAGCACGACACCAACACGCACATTCAAACGAGCTGATTGGTCGCGCTCACCTCCAACACAATACGAACAGCTTCCTCATACATGGGAAGGACATCCAGGTCACCCTCTTGCTCCATCAGGCGGGCCTTACAGATCCAGAATTTGGCAAACTTCTGGGACACTGGCGGCAGCCGTGAGAGGACCTCTTTCACCTGCGCTGGACAACCCTGTTGGGGGTCCGAGATGGTGCCGTGGCATTAACATTTGATCAGGATGTGTCCTGTAAGATCACTTTTACTGTAAGGAGTACTCATCTCACACCCCGATAAGAATCAACGACAAAAGGCCAAATACCTCGGAATTTAGCCTCATCCATGTAGAACGTGTGGTCAAATGAAAAGCAGACGAGTACGTACGCAACATCTGACTGGATGTCTGGTTTGCTTGGACAACTAGCACACTTGGACCATTGCCTAACACGAGGCCCTTTCCAGCTCAGAGGAAACGATGAATTCCATGGCCACATGTGAACATGTGAAGCTACCTCAGTGAGCAGCTTCATGCAGTCAGACAGTGACCTGTCCACGTCACGGACGAACAAGCCAGCATCCTGTTGAGCCTTCAGGGTGCTTGAGTGGGGTCGCGAGAGGACACGTCCAACGGAAGGCTTGGTCTGCATGGGAGGGCGCTTGTAGGAAATGCCTTTGGCTTCCCGCCATTCCTGCAGTTTCTTCCTGAAAACATGCGTCGCAGTTATCATGAATTTCCAGTCAAACTTTGCTGAGTATGACAGACAACATCCTGTTTTGGCCAATTCTTCAACTTTTCACACGCGATTGCACAAGTGACCCTTTTATAGTTCTTCGAAATGGAGCCGCAGGGAGAAAATGCGACGTCGCCCCGAGCACCAAAATAAAAGGCGTTACGGGATCTAATTTCAAAGTCCATTTTGTGAGGGCTGTCGCTATTGTATATTTTTGGAAGAAAAGTAAATAAATAAATTCGATTCATTATAGAAGATATAATGCAGGGATAAAATAGGTAAGCAATCTTACTGAGATAAAATAGTAAGATAGATAAACTAGGTAAGCAATCTTGTTGCTGTTTAATTTAACAATCTGGTGCAAACAACGGGCTGAGTCAACTCTTTATACATTCACCGCAGGAATGTTTGGTTTAAGACATGTATCTTCTTGAACTGCTTGGGAAAAAGTTCACTTTTGGGATCACTGATCACACTCCAGGACCATGTACTTACATTCTCTCTGCTTGCTCAGCGGCCATCTTCCTCCCCACTGTTTGAGACTTTGTTGATTTGCTCTCCAATTTGCATTGGCTTACAACAATGGCGCACGGTTCCGTCCGCTTTGCCGCCGAGGCGCTCTTTCCTTTCGGAGCCACGTCAGCCAGCTTAGGTTTGGCCACCGTAGGTTTCCTGCTCGCCGCCGCTTGAGACGTGCGTCCGCCTACTCCTGATTTCTGAGTCGTCGGCCTTCCTTGAGGTTGAGACGTGCGCTTGGCAGGCTGATTGGTCGTTTTGTCGGGCAGCCTGGCGAAAGGTCGTGCGTGCGACGAGGGCACCGCCGTTGATTTGGCTCTGCTTTTACAAGGCGGTTGTTCACCAAGGGTGGACTTGAGCTCTCGAGGGACAACTGGTCTCTGGTGAAGAGGGTTTTTCTTCACCAGAGCCTTGGAGGACGTGACAGCAGAACTCGATGGAACAAGTTTGGCGTCCGCCGCCGCCGCAGGGAGAGATCTCGGGACCCGAGGATAGGTTAAGGCAGGGACGAGCCCTGTCCTGGTCTTCACCATGGGTCCTAGACTCAGCCGGGAGGTATAAGTCTTTAGAAGAGAAGAAACGGTGGGTTTTGACGGTGGCCTAGAAGTAGTGCTTGGGTTTTTGGCCATTGAAAGGTTGGAAGATACTTTTCCTGTGGGCTGTATCCTGACTTTTGGCGCTTTTGGGGGAAAAGTGCTTGCCTTCAGAGTGGGAACAGTGTATGTTCCTCTGAGTGTTGGCTTTTTACAGACTGTCGACTGTGTAGGCCGACTGCGTTCAGTCAGTACGTTCTCTTTGTTCCGAAAGACAAATGGCTTTCTGGGGGGCTTTTGGTTGTCGGTAAGACCCAAGGGTTGGACTTTTTTGGCTTCATGACGGAAACTAGTGGCAGGAGCTTGATTTTCTTTGCCCCTGATGAGCTGAAAGACAAAAGATGATGAAATGTCTCTACACTATGACATTATTTCCCTTGTTTGTTTGTTTTGCTTTCAAGTGATAGTAAAGAATTAGAATGAGCTTTGGGGGGGGTGAAGAACTAATACAACAAAAAAGAAAAGAAAGATATCCAAAAGAACAAAAAGGGGTTAAAAACAATTTAAAGAATTCAAAATATCCCTTCAGTTGCAGTCGCATATTTTCTTAAAAAAAAAAACTCGTGGTATTTCAGTGATACTATCATTCAGCCATTTTCCCCCCCCCCGCAATTGTGAGTTGAAAAAAATTGCTAGATAAGCGCTGCAAGGTGGCCACAAATTAAACTGTCAAACTGATGCTTGTTGTAATGCGAGCTTGTTGTGAATCTAGAAAAAAAAAAAAAAAAGCGGTTTCAAGCAATTTAATTCCACTCCCGGTTAAAATTCACTGTCACAAACCTGTAATGCAGATGTCGATTTTGTAGTCTCTGGCTTCTTCCCTGCACACTCATCGATGTTTGGTCTGTAAAGACAAATGTTTTCATTTCAACAACAGAGAGCAGACCTCTGCCAAGATGCAAACAGGATGTGTCCAATGTTTTCCACTGAAGAGAAAGCACTTCCTATTGAGGAAAGATAACAATCTTTTGCGCTATTTCTGACCGTCTGCCGTTTGCACACTTGCTCCATTTTTGCTCCTCTTATTTATTATGTTATTTGTTTATTTATTATTTATTCATCACTCTTATTTATTCTTTGTTTATGCCTTCTTCTTGTTATTTTTTGTGTTTACTTGTATGCATATTGTGTACTATGTCTTGTCACCGTGGGAACGTTATTTTGATCTCTTTGTGTCTTGGCATGTGAAGAAATTGACAATAAAGCAGACTTTGACTTTGAATATAACTTCTTACATTGAGTTGTACTTTGATTTATTCTTCAAGTATTCCATGAACTTCTTCTTGCGCAGTTCTGTGACACAAACAAAGGTCAGTGACATACTAATTGCTATCAATGTTTACAGGGAGTTTATATGTTGTTTTTCAAGTAAAATTCCTCATGCATTAAGCAGTTTTGTTCATTTCTCTTGGATTCATTTTTTGGCACGAAATGTCATAGATTCCCTTCATATATTAAATCCAGTGGATTTTAATAACTGTGTATGAGTTTGTGGTGTCATTTGCTCGTCTATCAAGAATCAACATGACTACATTAACATACAGCAAACGTTATCAGTATTCGTGCCGCTCAATTTGCGCTGTATCGTTCAAATATGACATTTAATGAGCAACATCGTACAGACAGCATATCAACAGGGTTTTCATACATCGTGTTATACGGGGAGTCTATAAATTCTATTATCATCGTTCTCTTCGTCATCCGCGAATGCATAATTAGCATTAGCAGCTAGGCTAAATAACGTCGTCATTGACCCAAACACGCTTTTCAGACCTTTTCTGCTCTCGACGTTGATGGGGGCATCTTGGTCCATATTTTTTGAACTGCTTATCTTCTAGCACGTTTACATGGAAATAAGAGCGGTTAGCTTCCAAACAGCAAGACCAAATGCGCACTGGACAAACGGCTTTGAAAGAACCGGGTCGCCTCGTTCTGCTCATCGCTGATTGGACAGTTTTGAATTTGCGCAACGTCAATTCTTGCACTTGTAGGGGATTGGCGGAAACGTTCACAAACAATCAAACGACCTTTCTAAAACAAAAATACGCGTATGACGGAAATAAACAAAATCGAAATATTACAAGAATGACTGAATGTTAGTTTATTAGTTTTGTTTTTTTAAAAAAGAGTCTAAAAATAAATTAATTTTAAAAAGGTGGAAAAAATGGGGTGGTTTCATATCTCTTATAATAACATCAAGAAAACGGAGGTGGAAATGGGATATAATGTTTAGAATGTGTTGGATTGCTTATTTTTCTGGGTGAAGAGGGAGGAACTTACATTCCACCACAGTTGGTGATGGTAATGCGCCTTATTAGTCAAATGCCTACCGTCTAAAAAGAAGAAGAAGAAGAAGAAATAGAAGACGAAGAAGAAGATTAGAAAGAAGAAGATTAGAAAGAACAAGAAGAAGAAAAGGTTCAAGTCTTGCGTCTTCTGCAATGACGTCAAAAATGTTCAACGAGTTAATAAGGAACAACGATTGTGGGCGTCGACGAAATATTCCGATGATTGAAGGAATAATTGCAATCACTTAATCAATTCGTGGGATTGAAGAAAAGCATAGTGTCACCCATGGTAACACGCATGAGGAAAAACCCGTTAGTTGCTCGGCGTGTGGCGAAAGGCAATTTTGATTTGGAATGTCCTCGAATGTTAGGAGTCCTAGACGGAAACAAATGTACACACACTTTTTTATTGGGAAGAACCTTTTCTTAGATTTTAGCGAACGAAATCAGCGTGTTAACCATGGCGTCGTACGAGAAGCAATTTTGTCCGGCGAGAGAGGACAACGAGCGACAACGACGTCAAACAATGCCACACTTCCAAGGTTTGCTCACATTCTTGCTGGCTGATCATTTAACACATTTGATCTCGTGCTCCCCCGCCACTCTTGGGTGAACACAATCTCATTCATTGTAACGGTAAACAAAGTTCAAATATTTGGGAATCACTCTTCCAAAAGACGATTACATAAATTGTAATGTGTCTATAATAAATAGTGCTCCAAGTCCCACCATAATGACCAACATTAAAGTGCAGTAGCGTGGTAGGTCTAAGTGTTCATGAAAATAGTACTTTTGCAAGTGAAATAGTCAACAGTATTATGTATATGCCCCACATGACATGTGCCAAATTGTGTTTGTGTTACTTGTGTCCTGGAGATGTCCAGCAGCCAAGTGCTCGTCAGGAGTGGAGGAGCTTGCTTTCGCAGCAGGACAATTCACAGCTTCCCCACATCAAGGAAGAAGAGGAAATTGACATCAGCAAGTTGCCACTACCTGTTGTGAAGAGTGAAGAGGAGGAAGAACATCCCGCTCACTTCAAAAAAGAGGACCATCTCCACATTGAGGAAGAAGAGCAAATGGATGTCAGCAAGTTGCCAGTGATTGTGGTCTCTGTGAAGTGTGACGATGATGAAGATGAAACACCCCAGTGGTCGCAGATTAACCACGACAGCACAAGTGGAGGTACACTGCCGAACAATCCGTTATCTCCGCTGTCGGACACCGATGGCATCGAAGAACCTTTGAGGGATGACGCAGATTACGAGGACAAGCAGTTGAATTGTGGAGAGAAGGAGGCAGCTCCTAAAAAGAAAACTTCTCACACACGTAAATGTCACACATCTGAAGAACATTTCAGCTGCTCAATTTGCGGAAAACAATTTGCTCAAAATCGACCCATGATTAGACACATGAGAACACACACAGGAGAAAAACCTTTTAGTTGCTTAACTTGCGGTAAGGCGTTTTCTCTCAAGGAATATATGAAATCACACATGAAAAAACACACAGGTGAAACCCCCTTTTGTTGCACATTTTGTGGTAAAACATTTTCTCAAAAGAAAACATTGCAATCGCACATGAGGACGCACACTGGAGAAAAACCCTTCCGTTGCTCATTGTGTGGTAAAAAATTTGCTCTCAAGCTAAACATAGTCAAACACATGAGGACACACACAGGGGAAAAATCCTTTCTTTGCTCAACATGCGGTAAAACCTTCTCGGAACGGCATCGTCTAGTATCGCACTTGAGAACGCACACGGGAGAAAAACCATTCGCTTGCTCAACTTGCGGTAAGACCTTCTCACAAAGGCATCATATGGCGTCACACGTGAAAACACACACAGGAGAAAAACCTTTCATTTGCTCCGTTTGTAGTACGGCGTTTTCTCGAAAAGTCAATCTCGATATACACATGAGAACGCACACTGGGGAGAAACCTTTTCGTTGTTTAACTTGTGGTAAAACGTTCTCTGTCAAAGCAACCATGGTCAAACACATGAGAACGCACACTGGAGAAAAACCCTTTCATTGCTCTGAGTGTGGTAAAAGATTCACTCAAAAGGTAAACATGGTAATACACATGAGATCTCACACTGGAGTGCAAGAATTTTGTTGATCCGCAAAAACAGAGTGGGAAAAAACTTGTTTTTCTTCAACAGTGTCAATTCAGATGCATTATTTTTTTGTTATGTTTAGCTTATGCCCTTGATTTTCTGGTTGTTCCACTGTGAGTTGTAGTCTGGCCCACTTTCTGGGTCAATCTTAGGACCCATTCTTTTTACATTGTGCACGCTTCACCTCAAAGATGACCTCAGCAAATTTGAAGGGGTCCCACCACTTGTGTGCAGCTGGGCCCCAAATTTGCATTTGAGCTCAGAGCTACAGTACTTATACATTTACACATCATTTGGATTTGGGATGATGTAATATTTGCCTTTATTCAACTACTTAGATCTATTTATCTCAAACTGGAAATGCTGTTTTATCTGAGTTTTGTTTTAGTTATTTTGAATGGCAATGACATTCTGTTTTGAAAATGACCATCTTCAAGAAACATGGCTGTCAGTAAATGTGACTCATTGGTTTAAAAAATCAAAAACGCTTGTACCCTTTGTATTCGTGTCCTGACAGCAATCATTTCAGACCACTAGATGACACTAGTGCGCTATTATAGTTCGTAAACGCTATAAGGTGACGACGTCGAAGAAGACCAAGACAGTACCGACGAAGAAGAAAAGAAACACAGATATACCCCCCCTTCTTGCCCCTGCGTAGAGCCGGCACTGATTGGCAACCACAGAGGCTGTCAAAAAGAACGTTCTTTTATACTATATTGTGTGCTTATGATATTTATAGTATTGTTTGCCTGCAATTAAATCTTTATGATGTGACCATTTGTTATTTCTGCTTGCGTATGCTAAATGTATGTTTTGAGTTAGTTTGCTTCCGTTGTATTATGATGTGTGAAGGTTTGTCCAATCCTAGCATTACCACTAGTGGTCTGTACAATCAAAAGCTTTCAAAAGCAAAAAATAAAAAGAGGTACCACAGTGAGCATGAAAAAAAAACAGATGTATATTACGTAGCCTATTTGCAATTTGGGTCAGTTCGGTTCAGTGCTTCAAAAGTGCAGTGCACATCTTTGCATGAAACTGTCAGGGGTCATGATGCCATCAATTTGTTCCCATGGTTGTCATCTTGTGACTTTTTTTTTTTTTTTACATGACACTAGTGTGGTGGAATTCTGATATCTAATGCTTGATTTGTGCAGTACATTAAGCGCAGGCTTTGGTGCCATCTTGTGTGGGGTTTGCATGTCTGCATGCGTAGGTTTCCTCCCACGTTTCAAAAACATTCATGATAGGCCGATTGACCGCTCCGACTTGTTTTCAGTTTTTTTTTGGAAGGGGGGTGATGGGAATGATGTGGGTCCTGCCACTGCCTGGCACCCAGTTCAGGATGTGCCCCCAGCTGGAATAGGCTAGCTGCGACCCTCGTGAGGATAAGCACTTCAGGACAATGGATGGATTTCATGCCGTGGAAAGCAATAGAGTACATCTTTTTTTCCAAATTGTTACAAAAGCAATAGAGTACATCTTTTTTTCCAAATTGTTACAAAGAGCCATGCAAAAATGCACCAAAATGGCGTCATGAGGAGGTCTGACTAATACTCGTACATCAGGAGTAATAAAGTATGATCTAATTGACCAGATTATAAAATTGCCCTGTCCAAATCAGTAAACTATTCAATGAGTTAACAGGTGACACCAATTGTCTTTATTATTTTATTGTTTTTTTGGGGTCAATTAAACATGGTCAAACAACAGATGGAATAATAATGCATGGTAAGTAAATGAAATATAAGAAATCAATTATGAAAATGCATGGTAAATCTAAGAATAATAACATGTTAAATTGAACAAAATAATATCACATGTTAAGTCAAGAAGAAGAATGCATGGTTAATCAATCATAATGCATGGTAAATTGAACAAAATAATAATAATGCATGGTAAATCATAATATCACATGTTAAGTCAAAAAGAAGAATGCATGGTAACTTAAACAGAATAACAACACATGGTAAATCTAACAAAAAGACTAATGCATGGTTCATCAATCATAATAATGCATGGTAAATTGAACAAAATAATAATAATGCATGGTAAATCATAATATCACGTTAAGTCAAGAAGAAGAAGAATGCATGGTAACTTACAGAATAATAACACATGGTAAATCATAATATCACGTTAAGTCAAGAAGAAGAAGAATGCATGGTAACTTAAACAGAATAATAACACATGGTAACTCTAACAAGATGACTACTGCATGGTAAATCAATCATAATAATGCATGGTAAATCAATCAGTCAATCAAAATGCATGGTAAACCAAGCAGAATGATCATGCAAGGTCAATTGCATTCATATGATTACTCGCAACTTCCATTGGCGCCTTTTATATCCCGCGTGTAACGCGCTGTGGGCATCTTGCACACGTAGCCGTTTAATTCCATGCAGGACATCTTCTTCCATTTGCCAGACTGAAAGTCAAAATGAGATTGATTTTAAATCTAAACTTGTCTTCGGCGAGCGGGTCAATCTTTTCTGCACCTACCTGGCTCAAGGTGGCCACGCAATTCTCCATCAGGCCGGTAGGTTTTCCCGGAGCCCAGTTTGTGAAGGTCACCTTCTGGCGGTCCGACCACACGAATCTGCCGCGATTGACCAGGTCGTTCAGTCCGGTCCACGTCGTGTTTCCAGGGGCTGCAGAGGACAAACGGCAACAGAGCTCTCATTCGTTTTCCAGATATGGCAGATATCGAGCCGATGTGAGCGACGCCTAGCGCGCACGCACCAAGCTTCACGAGGTCGTGCAGCCAATCCCGCTCAGCCTCGGAGCGAATGGACACCAGATTGGCATCGAGACCCCAGCAGGAGTGTCGAGCGCCGTACCACGTCTTTGTATCATCAAAACGTTTGTAGCAGAAGTCCGCAAACTCCTCCCAGTCAGGTCCCAAGCATCTCGGCTCTGCGTGCAAGATGGCGTCACGTGAAGAAATGCTTTCTATTCTGGACATTCTACTCACCCGTGTCAGCAAAAGTGTAAGACGGAGACGGAGCCAATTTGTTAACATATCTGCAGACAGTAAAGTGAGAATGAGCCGGGCATCTTTAAGTGGACTCGCCAGTGAAAGCGGAGCACGCACACTTTTGAGGTGATTCCGTTACAGGTGGAGCCGTTGTAGGCTTTCTGTGGCAGTGTCTTCAGCAAAGTCACATCTCCTCCAATCTCAATGATGCCCGAGTGAATAGCGGCCGCGCAGATGTTTGAGTCCTGCACTCAGAGAACGTCTCAGACATAGAACAAGAACTCCGCTTGCAGGTCGTGCGGTAATTAACATACTTGGTCGTAGATCCGTGTTCCGTAGACTGCGCAGTCAGCTTGGGCGCAGCCCAGTGGGCACCGCACCCTGCGGAAGTAGTTTGTCTAGTAAGGAGGAGGCTTTTCGGCAAGAAACGTCTTATCAAGTCCGACTCACGTCATTGAACCGTCGAGGCCGAGGTCGGCGGCTGTGCTGCTGCATAAGATGTCTGTGGGTCAGAAGGGAAAATCAAAGCCCGTTTCTTGCTAGTTTCTCACTGCACTCCAAACGTCGTACTCACTGCGAGGGGTGTCGTCAGACGTGCACCCCAAGACGTCAAAGCGTAGGCCCAAAAACATTGGCAGGAGGCGGACGTACTGGGCGAACACGGGCCTGGTTAGAATATACGTCCCCACAGAAGGCTGGAAACAAAACACGCGCGTTTGCAAGGAACGACAGCAGCCTGGACGACAAAGTCGAGAGTCAGCGGCCGCTCACCTGCTTTGGGTGGTCATACCAAGTCATTCCGTCAATACTGAACTGCATCGCAAATACGCTGGAACTTGGCAATCGGTATGTACAGCTCTGGGTCTCAATGCCTGTCACCTTGAAGTTCTGACCGAGGTTCACCTGGATCCAGCTGCCGACTGAGGGCGGAAGGCATTCCATTGCTCAGGATACCAAACCACAACTTTTGTTTTTACGTACACATTTCGGAGGGTCTCCAGCAACCGCTGCCCCCCAGACGCGCTTTGTGAGGTTCGGCATTGATCGCAGAGGAAGAGGCGGAAAAAGAGGAGTCTGGGATTCTCCCGTCAGCGATGCCCAGACTATCAAGACACACTGAGGAAAGACAAAAAAAGACAATGTGGAAGGCACGCTCGCTCATTCATTCTCATGTCTGGTCACCCGTTCCTAGCCGACGCTCTATCTGGGGATCCGTTGGATTCTTTCCTTGCACATCATCTGCAAGTGTCAGGATGTGAAGCCCACCTTTCTTCTCACAGCTGTAGACGACGCGGAGGTATTTGGAGACACCAGGGCAGGAGTCCGTATCCGTAAAGTAAATGGGGTAAATGGGGCAAATCTGATAGTTGTCACACAATCCTCTGAAGTGACGGAGAGCCCCTTCCACCCTGCAGCCACCTGCAAGTGACAACACACCACCATTTCACACGCATTTTATTCGCACACTTACATACTGACTTCAACTTGTCACAGGACGTAGGGGATTTTAATGGTTAATGACTATTAGAAAACGAGGAATCCAAAAAGCGCACGGCTCAGCTCTTTTTCATCGTTTTCTATTTTTATTCAAAGAAAAGGTCAAATAAACATTTTCTATTGCCATCGCTCACACGTCCATGCATTTTGATATTGAGTTATATGTTACAAACGAGTTACCGCCAACGCTGACGGCGTGTGAAAACCTCGTGACAGCGAGCCAAAAACAACGATGCCACTTACCGCGTGATCCGCCGCCACTCGGACAGACGTCGCCACGCTCCCGTCCATGGAAAGCCGACCGTATGCGGATGACTCTTTCATCGGGACATTCGAGGGATTTCCAATCGTCTTGGCAGACAAGCTTCTTCTTGTAGCCTGTGAGAGCACAACCGTTGACTTCTCTCCGTCTTTTTTTACACAGACGTTGAAGGCGACTTACCGTCATGTGGCGGCAGCTGATGTGTCTTTCCTAGAAGCGGGAACCAGAAAGTGGATGTCGACACGTGATGACGGTCCACCGCGGGGCGTCACATCTCACTTACCTCTTTTCTTGCAGACGTAGCCTCTCTTCTTGTCGCACGTGTCGCGCTTCCAGTCGCCGCTGCCAGTGAGCAAGAAAAGACATTTCCCCCCTTCAGGGACACCTGGAGGGAGGGAGGCAAACAAGATCTGAGCGCTCATCCGTTCCTCCAAAGTGCAGCTGACAACCGCCTCAGCCCGACCTGCACTCGGGCGGAGGTAAGAGAAGGAGGATCCGTCAGTCCACTTGTCGCCGTCACGCTTGATGGAGGCGTCGGCGCCCAACCACAGGGTATCATTCATCGCCAGAAGCTTGGCGATACCTTTGGATCCCAAGGAGAACATGCAAGATTCCAAAACGACTCACACTTGACTCTGCACTACAACTCGATGGGTGCGGCACAGCCGTGACAAAGCGCTAACAATACTGCAACAGAGAGTGAAACAACAACCAAAAAAACAAACAACAACCGAGCAACGCTGGCCATATCTCGCTCGGGTTTATCAGGTTTTGAGTTGGAAAGGAAGGCGCAGCAGGAAAAAAAGGTTTTTCCTCAAAGACTTAGCAAATTCATGGCCAGCCTACCGCGTATGAAGACCGCGTACGAAGACATGACGCCTTTTTCGATTTACTTTAGCTTCTATTTCTCGTTTGCTTCATGTCGGAGAATAAGAATTGATCCACTTGTTTATGGCCAATATATTTTAATTCATGGCCCCCTACCGTGTACGAAGCCCTGCTCGCGCGAGTCGGCGATGCTGAGCAGGTTCCCTTGGCGGCCTTTGCAGTCGGCTTGCGCCTCCTGCCAGGTCTTGGTGGGCTGAAAGTTGAACAGGTAGCAGAAGTCGTCCGAGGGGTTGTCCAGCCACCAGCCGCATTTGTCAGTCCAGCCTGCGAGACAGACAAAACAGCATAAGACAGCGTAGAAGACGGCGACGGTGCGAGACACCTACCATGTTGGCTGGCTAATGGTGGCAGCTGTCGAGGCCCTCCACGCTTGGCTGCAGGGGGTAAAGGAGCGCGAATGAGTAAATGCATGAAGGAGTGCTCAGAAGGGACATTTTTGCACCTGTTTTGCAGACAAATGGCCGCTTCGTTGTGCAGGGGCTGCCGCCGATCTTCCCAACAGAATTTGGGAATGCGCAGTCCCCCGTGGTGTCATCTTGCCAGACCTTGTAGTCCTGCGGACGACATGAGGGTGTTGGACTCTCGGCTTCCCAACGCCCTTCCTCCGCGCAATTGTTGTGCTCAAATTTCAACTTTCCCAACCTAGCTCGTGCAGAATGACTTTTCCAAAGTCCATCAACAATTTACTTACAAAAGCTGTTCCGTCACTATACTCATAGTCGTTGCTTTTCTTCTTCAGTCCCAGCCAAGAAAACCAAACGCTTTGCGAGTGATCTTGAGGAAAGGAAGGACAACAAGAGCTTCAGGGCAAGAAGAGCTTCGGCTAAATGACGGCAGCTTTGTGGGACCGACGACTGCGGCGGTTCGTCTTAGCGCTCACCAAACACGAATTGAGCCTCTTGCAGTGAGTGGACGCTAGCCAGGTGGCCTCTCTGGCCAACACAGAACTTCTCGGCATCCTCCCAAGCTTTGTACAGCTTCGAGTAAAAGTAGCAATGATCGCCATACAGTAGGTTGCCCGTGTCGCAGGTGGAAGCTGAGGCCACAATGGAGAACATTGAGGAGGAAACCATGACCACATGGTTAAAGTGCAAATAAGCGTGCTGCAACTCACTCTCCACTACAGCAAGACCACCTTTGGGGGAATACGTCCGGCCCTCCAAGGAGCCTGCAAAAAAAAAAAAAAAAGACCGTTTGCGCCTTTCAACGGCAAAGTGACCGCAGACGTGGAGGCTTACTCAGCGGCCGTTTGCACATGTAGGCCAACGAGGAATCACAGGAGCCAGACCTCCAGTTGCCGGGCTCACCCCTTCCCCCTTGGTTGACGTAGGCGCAGGACGCGACGTCGGCGCTGTCAGTAGATTATAAAAAAAAAAAAAGGCATTTTCCTTGAGTGGTCCTTCTCAAAATTGGTTCCAGAACCTTTACGCGTCTCCGCCTGACAACAGCATGCAAAGTTGTTACGGCTTACCTTTCGAGTTGATTTGAGGCCCAGTTGGTGTGTTTCATTGTCTCGCCATCGGACCAGGTCAGCTTCTGGCTCCCACCTTCAAAGCGACACCAGACGTCGTCGCATTTCTGGGGGGGGGGGAAGAAAACGGTTCCAGTTGTTGCTGCAGAGTCCACGACTGCTTGCGCTTCCGTCTCACCTGGTTGGAGAGTCCCAGCCAGAAGCGGGTGCCCTCGCCCATGGTGTCCTTCACAAAGTACTCCTCGGCCGAGGTGGTGATGGAGAGCAGGTCGCCGCCCTCCCAGACGCAGTGGTGCCAGGCCCCCAGCCAACCGTTGGGCTTCACCACCTTCTTGTAGCAGCTGGAGTCGAGCTCGAGCCACCCGGGAGCACACTTGTTGGCTGAGGGCAAAATTTGGGGAACAGATCAGAGCACACTCCTGTTTTTGCCCTTCAGTCCACCATTTTGAGCAAAGGGTAATTTGCGGGTCCCGGTTGGCCAAATCTACATTTTCTCGGGCAAATTGGAAGATCCGGGACTCGACTTGATAGGTTAGCCCAGTGCGGCGCGATACCAAGGGGGGGCGCGTGTGACACCAGGGAACATGCTTTTCTTTTGGCTGTACTAGATGAAAGGGTAATTAGACATCCACTGCAGTAGGTGGCGGTATCACTGGAAGAGTGTGCGCAAGGAGTCTCCGCTCTACAGTGGAGAGCGCACGGAACGTTCGCACACACAGCACAGAGAAGGCGAAAAAAAGTGCAGTGGGACACCGTGGAAAAATGTTGAGCAGGGTTGCCAACAATCATCCCACTTTGTGAATGCTACTTTAGTCAATCAGCAAGCACTGTAAGCATCGTTTAAAGCAGCGTACCATATTGCTCAGTGCAAAACAAAAACCAAAAAAAAAAACCACCATTGCAGAAGAGCTGATACTACCTGCAGCCGTGGAATGCTGCCTCATTTTGATTAAAGAACAGCACAAATTGTTTTATTCATTTTTGTTTTGTAGGTTACATTCTTTTATATATTGTGCTCCTGAGTTAATGTTGCTGATTACTTTGAATTGAATCTTATTTATTGCTGTTAATATTATGTATGTTTATTATTATTTTATTTTATTTTTTTGTATTTATTTGTATTGCAGCTCGGTGGCGCACTGGGTAGCACGTCCGCCTCACAGCTAGGAGGGTGCGGGTTCGATTCCACCTCCGGCCCTCCCTGTGTGGAGTTTGCATGTTCTCCCCGGGCCCGCGTGGGGGTTCTCCTGGCACTCCGGTTTCCTCCCACATCCCAAAAACATGCTTGGTAGGCCGATTGAGCACTCCAAATCGTCCCTAGGTGTGAGTGCGAGTGCGTATGGGTGTTTGTTTCTGTGTGACCTGTGATTGGCTGGCAACCGGTTCAGGATGTCCCCCGCCTACTGCCCGACGACGGCTGGGATAGGCTCCAGCACGCCCGCGACCCCCGTGGGGACTAAGCGGTAAAGAAAATGGATGGATAGATGGATGTATTTTTTTCATCATAAAATGGCAGTTGGTCAAGAATGTTTATAGTTTGAATACTTATAATTTATTTTTTAATTTCAGGCAGTGATGCACTTTGATCTGTTACAGACTAAAAACAATGTTAATAATAAAGTTATTCTTTATTGTAAGTTGATCTTTTTTTATTTATTTTTTGTTTTTTTTTAATGTTAATAACATGGAAGGGGGGGTGCGCAAAATATTTTCTTCTCCCTAGGGGGGGGGCATCACAGAAAATAATTGAGAAGCACTGGGTTAGCCCAATGGCATCAGAGACGTTTACAATTTGAAATGATCCCTAAAAAAAAAAATCACCTTTATAAAGCACGGTTGTGAAACAAACATTGCCACATGCGAGTCAACGCGAAAAACATTCAAGTACATTTGCGTACTTAATAAAATAAGAAAAATTGCACAGAATTTGTGACTAATTTTGTCAGGCTACTTACCGTCAGAAGACAGCGAAGGTTCTGCCACTCCTGCAAGAGGAAAGGCAAAGACAGACGTCAGGGCAAAGACGGACGTCGGGGCAAAGACGGACGTCGGGGCAAAGACAAACGTCAGGGCAAAGACGGACGTCAGGGCACAGACGGACGTCAATGCACGATGACGGCCAGCGGAGCATCACAACTTACTCACCTTTTTTCATCTTCTTGCAGACGTAGCTTCTCTTCTTGTCGCACGTGTCGTGCTTCCAGGCGCCGCTGTCAGTGAATAAGGAAAGACACTTCCCCTCTTCGGGGTCACCTAGAGGGAGGGAGACAAGATCTCAGCGCTGCGCCGTTCCTCCAAAGTGCAGCCGACAAGCATCAGACATGCTTTCAGACCGACCTGCACTCGAGTGGCTGTAAGTGAACGGGGATCCGTCAGTCCATCGGGCGTCATCTTCCGTGGTGGAGACATCGGCGCCCAACCACAGAGAGGGCAGAGACCCGACGTAACCTGTGGACCCAAGGCAAAGGTGGAACAGGATCTTCCAGAGATTCATTCATTCATCACCATTCATTCATTTGTTCGATTCATCCATTCATCCATCCATCCATTCATTCGTGACACCAACGAATGGCTGCCTACCATGTACAAAGGTCTGCTCATGGTCGTCGGTGATGCTGATCAGGTTCCCGTGGAGGCGTTGGCAGTTGGCTTGCGCCTCCTTCCAGGTCTTGGTGGGGTGGCGGATCATCAGGTAGCAGAAGTCGTTGGTTGGGTCGTTCAGCCACCAGCCGCATGTGGCAGTCCATTCTGCGAGCCAGACGGCGTAAGACAGTGCAAGACAGCGTAAGACGGCGGCAGTGCGGGACACCTACCCGGTTGGCCGACTAATGAGGGCAGCTGTGGAACCCCTCCGTGCTTGGCTGTAGGGGAAGAGGGGGGAATGGTGTTTACAAATATGAGCAAATGCTTGATGTGTGCAGAAGGAGCGCTCGGGAGGGGCGTTTGCACCTGTTTTGCAGACAAATGGCCGCTCCGTTGTGCAGGAGCTGGCACTCAACTCCCCAACAGAATTTGGGAACGCGCAGTCGCCCTTGGTGTCATTTTTACACTTGTAGTCCTGCGGACGACATGAGCATGTTGGACTCTGTCTGCTCGGCTTCCCAACGCCCTTCCTCGGCAATCGCGCCCAAGTTTTGCCCATTTCCCCTCCAAAACAATCCAAAATTTGAAGCCTCGAGCAACATTTCTCCTATGTCCACTTTTATTTTTATCCTACTCAAATTTGGACCAGCTCAGATTTTGAACAATGACTTTTTCAAAGGCATTTCACTTACGTAAGTTGTTCCGTCACTCCACTCGTAGTCGTCGTCCTCCTTCTTGAGTCCCACGAAAGCAGATTGTAAGGTTTGCGAGTGATCTTGAGGAAAGGAAGGAGAACACGAGCTTCAGGGCAAGAAGAGCTTCAGTCAAATGACGACTGCGGCGGTTCCTCTTGGTGCTCACCATACACAAATTGGGCCTCTTTCTTGGAGTGGACGCTAGCCAGGCGGCCTCCCCAGGCAAGACAGAACTTCTCGGCATCGTCAAAGGTTTTAACCGTCTTCTCGTAATGATAACAATAGTGGCCATAGTGGAAGGTGTTTTCGTGGCAGTCGGAGGCTGGGGCCACAAAGAGAAACATGACCATGACAAGATGTTCAAGTGCAAATAAGTGTGCTGCAACTCACTCGTCACTACAGCGGGACCACTCTTGGGCTTACACTTCGAGCAGTCTGCATAAACAAAAAGACCTGTTTGAGCTTTTCTCTTTTCAAAGTCAACCTGATTACAAACGTGCAGGCTTACTCAGCGGCCGTTTGCACATGTAGGCCAACGAGGAAAGACAGGAGCCAGACCGCCACTTGCCGGGCTCACCCCTTCCCCCTTGGTTGACGTAGGCGCAGGATGCAACGTCGGCGCTGTCGGGAGAAAAGACACAAGCAATTATTTTCCCCGTTTTTCCTTTCTTTTTTTTCACTTTCCCCAAATGGCCCTTTTCAAAATTGGCTCCTCCACCTGACAACAGCAGTTACGTCTTACCTTTCGAGTTGATTTGAGGCCCAGTTGGTGTGATTCATTGTCTCGCCATCGGACCAGGTCAGATTCTGGCTCCCGTCTTCAAAGCGACACCAGAACTTGTCGCATTTCTGGGGGGAAAAAGAACAACAGTCCCACTTGTCGCAGCAGTCGACGGCCGCTTGCGCTTCCGTCTCACCTGGTTGGAGAGTCCCAGCCAGAAGGGGGTGTCCTCGCCCATGGTGCCCTTCACAAAGTCCTCCTCGGCCGAGGAGGTGATGGAGAGCAGGTCGCCGCCCATCCGGACGCAGTGGTGCCAGGCCCCCAGCCAACCGTTGGGCGTCACCACCTCCTTCTTGTAGCAGCTGGAGTCGTGCTCGAGCCACCCGGGAGCACACTTGTTGGCTGAGGGCACAATTTGGGGAACAGATCAGAGCACACTCCTGTTTTTGCCCTTCAGTCCACCATTTTGAGCAAAGGGCAATTTGCGGGTCACGGTTGGCCAAATCTACATTTTCTCGGGCAAATTGGAAGATCCGGGACTCGACTTGGTTAGCTTAGCCCAATGGCATCAAGAGACGTTTACATTTTGAAAGGATTCCGGAACATTCATCTTCGCGCTTGAGAAACAACCAAAGTGCCGCTGTACAAGGTAAAACGATGCAAAAAACATTCAACACGTGGCTGAGTGCTTCATAAAAACGAAAAAACACAGAATTTGTTGGTTGGCATGGTGTGACTCCAGGGTCATGGTTTTCGACGCAGTCGAAGGTGACTTACAGTCAGGAGCCGGCGTAGGCTTTACTGCAAGAGGAAAGGAAAAGAGACATCAAGGCACAGACGTCAAGGGGCGATGACAGTCAGTCGGTGGGGCGCTGCCTCTCACTTACCATTTCCTCTTTTCTTGCAGACGTAACCTCTCTCCTTGTTGCACGAGTCGTAGTGCCAGTTGCCGTTGCCAGTGAGGAAGGACAGACAATTTCCATCGGGGGTACCTGGGGGGCGGGAGAGAAGATCTCAGTGCTCCTCCGTTCCTCCAAATTGCAGCAGACAACCGTCTCCGACAGACCTGAAGTCGAGTGGACGTAAGTGAACGAGGCTCCGTCAGCCCACGTGCTGCCTTCGTCACTGATGGCGACATTGGCGCCCAACCACAGAGAGGATGCGTTCGTCAGACCCTTGATGTAACCTGTACCAGAATGAACGACATCATCAAGAGGAGCCGAGCGAGGAGGACGCGTCATCCGTTGAGCTCCGGGTGATCGACTTTCTCAGCTCAAAAGGAATTGAGTTAGACAGGGGGACCATCGAGAAATATTAAAACCAAAGCAGCAATAACAGTGCGGTTTGCAAACACAAATTGGAGCTACTGAAACAGGGTAGACGGCTGAGGGGATCAGACCTCAACCAGCATCTGACCAAAAAAATGCGGATATTGCATATATATGTGTGTGTGTGTGTGTGTGTGTGATAAAACTGATATATATATTAAAAAAAAACTGTTCACAGAAAAACGAGAAAACGAGATTGAAGAAAAAAAAAAAAAGCTTTTAGCTGACAGTCAATATGGATTCCGGAAGGACACTAATGGATCTTAATAGATCATCAACCAAAAGCATTTGACCCAGTAAATCATGGCATCATGGACTGGCTGAGGAGCTACTTAAGCAACAGGCAGCAATTTGTAAAAAGTCTGGAGATCATGTATCCCATAACAGGTGAACAACCTCTGCCCTTGGTCCTCTTCAACGACTTGTGTATCCAACATCATGAAATGATGATGATACAAACATCTATTGCGCTGGGGACAATTTACAGCAGCTTATGGAAACCAACAATCACCACAGAAATGAATACGTGGTTTAATGTAAAACCAAACTGCCAACAACAAAATTATTTGTCAGGTATAAATCGAAGTGAAAATTGACAATGGTATGAAAGAAAGAGTTTCTGAAAGAAAATTCCTGGGCGTGACTGTTGACAATAAAAAGCTGCTGGAAATCACACATTAATTAATCATGTAAAAACAAAAATGTCAAAGATTATTGCAATTCTGAGGAAAGCAAGAAGCAGTCCGGACTCCAGATACCTACATATTGCCATAACTGAACTACTGCGTGGAAATACGGGGTAACACCGAATAAGTCAAGCAATAGGAAAAATAACAAGGAGCATACAAACGCACTTTTTATAATACCCGACAAACTTTTGTCACTCAGGGATGTGATCAAACACAAGACAGCTCAAATTATATGTACACAGCAAGGTATAAAAGGTATAAATTTGTTTCTGGAAAGGCAAGCATGGTGGCTATCATCTGAGAAGGGAAGAGAATTTTCAGAGTGGAAAAGTCTTAACAACGATAAAAAGTAAGGGTATGACCGTCGTTTGTGGGGTGAAATTATGGAATGGTCTGGAAAATGAGCATGAAAATAGGGCAAACACAAGTGTTCCAAAAAAAGTGTCGAAAAACTGGTTTCTTAACATGTATGAGGGGGAAAAAAAGACAAAACTGACTACACACAGACTGACTACACTCGAGCATTCTTTGTTGTTGGCGGTTTTGGGTTGTTTGTTTCAGTGACTTAGATATGGCACTTTAAAGTGGTGTTTTATTTTCCTATTTTCATGTTTTAAATAGGTTCGAAATGAACATATAACAACAACAACTTGTTCATGGCCAATATTTCAATTCATGGCCGCCTACCGCGTACGAAGGTCTGCTCATGGTCGTCGGTGATGCTGAGCAGGTTCCCTTGGAGGCGTTGGCAGTCGTCTTGCGCCTTCTCCCAGGTCTTAGTGGGCTGGCGGATCATCAGGTAGCAGAAGTCGCTCTCGGAGTTGTCCAGCCACCAGCCGCATTTCTGAGTCCAGACTGCGAGCCAGACGGCGTAAGACAGCGTAAGACAGCGCAAGACAGCGCAAGACAGCGCAAGACTGCGCAAGACTGCGGCAGTGCGGGACACCTACCCGGCTGGCCGACTAATGGTGGCAGCTGTGGAGGCCCTCCGCGCTTGGCTGCAGAAAAAGCGGAGCGAATATTAGCAAATGCTTCACGCATCCAAAAGGGGCGCTCGGGAGGGACGTTTGCACCTGTTTTGCAGACCGGTGGGTATGTCCAGCGGCAACCACGTTTTCTGTACAGGTATTCGTTGGTATACAAAGAAGAACAGTCACCACCGGTGGCGTAGTCAACTCTTCCGTAGTCCTGCGGATGAGATTTTGGACAGAACTTTAGCGTGTTGCATTCGATGTGGTCATGTTCCCGCCGCATTTCCTCACTTGCACCTTCTCACATTAAAGTTTCACTTTGGTTGTTGGTTTCACTTTGTCAGTCATAGTAGTATGAACATTGCAATAAAACATTGTGCCCGCCCTGGCAACCCAAATACATGTCTGGGAAAAACATGCACAGAGCAACTAACCCTGTCAGTCAAAGTAGTATGAACATTGCAATAAAACATGGTGCCCGCCCTGGCAACCCAAATGTCTGGGGAAAATGTGCACAAAGCAACTAACCCTGAAGACCTAAAGACCGTCCATGATATATCATCTTAACCGCCTCCTCTCTAAAATCAGAGCGCCAATACTTTGTAAGCGGCTGCCCGATGCCTCGAGACAAGACGGATGCCTGCAACATGACTTTTCCAAAGGCCTTCAGCAATCCACTTACAGAAGCTGTTCCGTCAGTCCACTCGTAGTTGTTGCCCTTCTTCTTTTCTCCCATCCAAGTATGATAGTAATATGCGTGATCTTGATGAAAGGAAGGAGGAGAACAAGAGCTTCAGGGCAAGAAGAGCTTCAGCCAAATGACGACTGTGGCGGTTCTTCTTGGTGCTCACCAATAATGAATCGGGCATCTTGCTCAGAGTGTATGCTAGCCAGGTGGCCTCGCCGGGCGAGACAAAACTTCTCGCCTTCCTCCCAAGTTCTATGCGTCGTGTCAAAAAGATAGCAATCATCGCCATAAAGGAAGTTGCCATCGTCGCAGTCGGAAGCTGAGGCCACAAGGAAAAACATTGAGGAGGAAACCATGACGAGATGGTTAAAGCGCAAATAAGCGTGCTGCAACTCACTCTTCATTACAGCAGTAACACTATTGAAGGTACACGTCCGTCCCTCCGGGCAGCCTGCAAAAAAAGACCCGTTTGCGCATCTCACCTTTCATCAGCAACGTGACCACGGACGTGCAGACTTACTCTGCGGCCGTTTGCACATGTAGGCCAACGAGGAAGCGCAGGAGCCAGACATCCACCTCCCAGGCAAACGATAAGCTCCTTGGTTGACGTAGGCGCAGGACGCGACGTCGGCGCTGTCGGTAGATTATAAAATGGAACATTTTCCTATTTTTCCTTGAGTGCTCGTTCTCAAAATTGGTTCCAGAACCTTTACGCGTGTCCGCCTGACAACAGCATGCGAAGATGTGACTTCTTACCTTTTAAATTGGTCTGAGGTCCAGTTGGTGTATGTCGTTGTCTCACCATCGGACCAGATCAGCTTCTGGCTCCCGCCTTCAAAGCCACACCAGACGTCGTCGCATTTCTGGGGGGGAAAGAAGAAAACAGTTCCAGTTGTCGCTGCAGAGTCCACGACTGCTTCCGTCTCACCTGGTTGGAGAGTCCCAGCCAGAAGCGGGTGACCTTGCCCATGGTGCGCTTCACAAAGTCCTCCTCGGCCGAGGTGGTGATGGAGAGCAGGTCGCCGCCCTGCCAGACGCAGTGGTGCCGGGCCCCCAACCAACCGTTGGGCGTCACCACCTTCTTGTAGCAGCTGGAGTCGTGCTCGAGCCACCCGGAAAGACACTTGTTGGCTGAAGGCACAATTTGGGGATCAGGCGGACAGATCAGAGCACATTGATGGAACACTTGCATGTTTTTATTCTGTGCTCTTCATCGGGGGATCTCAACCAAATGCACAAGGATTCTGTCAGGGGGGATGGGGGGACCAACGCCCATTGTCGCTTTGGCCCCTTCCAAAAACATGCCTGTCCTCCATTTTTGGGTTCAGCCAGCGCCATGCAGCAACGTGGAGCGGCTGATTGTTTGCATAAAAGCATCACTTACGCCTGCCAAGGATTGCACACAATGGCCCCAAAGTGATGATACTAAGCTTCAGATGTACAGTGGGGCAAAAAGTATGTCGTCAGCCACCAATGGTGCAAGTTGTTCCACTTAAAAGATGCCATCATCATCATCATCATCATCATCTTCACCCTCAGCAAATACCCCACCCACCAGTTACGCACGTGTGGCATATCGATGACCAATGAGCTAAGCTCAAATCAGGTCATCGCACATTTCACCACTGGAGGGTGCTAAAGCACAACGCAACTCAATCGAATGGAACACGTTGCAACAGTTGGACCGCTCCCCCCTTCTTAGCTCAAGAAGCCCGCCCGCCCGCCCGCCCTTCCTTATATCAAAGTACAAAGCCAAACAAGCCAGGCCTGACTGTTTCATGAAGAAGGGCTTTTAAACTGCGGGCTCAATCAATCAATCAATCAATCAATCAATCAATCAATCAATCAATCAATCAATCCTAATAAGCATGGACTCTGAGGGGCAAATGCAATTATTCAGAAATGAACACGCATTGAAATCAGAGTCTCCTAAAAGTCCTACTCAATCTTTGAAAACATTATGCCGACACATTTTGATGATGCACAGCGATATTATGAACTGCACAACTGTGTTGCAACTTTTGTGTGTGTGATGATAACAGACCAGACACGAAGGTGTATTATTAATAATATAATTACAATATAATTATTAATATAACAATGATTATGATCTAGATTTAGATCATAATAACCATGATTTTTTTTATAACAGAGGTGCTAAGAAATATCTATTGTATAAAGGGGCTGTAAGAAATTATTGCTACAACTTTTTGGTGTGTGATGATAACAGACCAGACACGAAGGTGTATTATTAATAATATAATTACAATTATTAATATAACATAACGATTATTATCTGTATTTAGATCATAATAACCATGATTTTTTTTATAACAGAGGTGCTAAGAAATATCTATTGTATAAAGGGGCTGTAAGAAATTATTGCTAATACTCTATCAAGGACTGTAAGAAACTATTAATAATAATGACTAATAATGATTGATTATTATTCATTATAATTAGCTCATATAAATCATGAAAATGTTCGTATCATAGGGGCGCCAAGAAATATCTTGTCTATATACACTTGTGCATAATATATTGTATAAAGGGGTGTAAGAAATGATTATTCTTATTTATTATTATCATTATCATTATTAATAATAATAAATGTTATTATTATTATATATCATTTATTCTTCTTCTTGTGTCTTATTGTCATTCTGTGTCTTAAACCCTAACGGTGCAACTCATCTAAGTGTCACAAAGTCCAATCAGCCGCTCCTGAATTCCAAGCGTGCCCATGTTTTAGGAATAAAAAAATAGAAAAAATAAAAAATAACAGAGCGAAAGAAAAACAAAAGTATACACGGAAAAAAGAGATGGAAGGAAAAGCCCAGTAAAAACACATTCGGCTTCCAAAATAAAAGGGCCAATTTTAGATTGGATATTTTGAAGTTATATGCTCAACTTCAATACGTCATCCTGACAGCCAGTGCGCACTTAAAATTCACAAGCGGGGCTCGTTTGCCGCCGTAAGAAAACGCAAAGACACTTGACTCAACGGTTTTAGCTCGTCATTTCAAAGTCACGTTGCTCGGATGTTCGGACACAACAGCTTCCCACATGAATGATTAAAATGATGATGATAAAGGCAAGCCTCGATAACAAGAAAGGTCCGGTCCGGGACAATTGACGTACACAGCAACTACATCAAAGTGTCCGAATAATGAGGATTCTTCAAAGTTCCTCAAAGTGTTTGTCGTCCAAATGTGTGACATTGCAATGATTATTTTTTTTCTCTCAGGCACCGTAATGTTAGAATAGAAGCAGATGCAGTCGTGCTAACTCACAGTACAGTACATTCCAGCTCTTTACTGTTGTTTCAATGGACTAAAGATACAAATTGCTTACCTGAAGCACATGCCCAATATATGCCAATCAGGAGAAGAACACGCTTTAATTCTTCCCACATGTTGGAGGAAAATCCCCCCTCTCACTGAGGGTCGCTACGATTCTAGTCGGAAGAAAATAAATGATAAGTCGCCTCACTGCGAGTGGATTCAAGTACAGAGGAAAAATGAACGTTTGGTCCACCCTGCTCCGAGCCAAAGGCAGGCCACGCCCACACGACGCAGTACGTCAAACACGTCACATTCGAAGGTAGTCATCTCAAAGCACTCTCAAGCGACGTGGGGAGTGGCGCGCGCGCGCGTGTGCATAACCAAAAGGAAAAAAAAAAAAAAAAAAAAAAAAAAAAAAGCCTTTGATTCCTTTTGTTTTTGTGACTTTGTAAATGTTCTGGACGTGAACAACAGCGAAAAGCAGCCAACTCTTTACATTAACAGTAACAGTCAACTCGTTTAACAGTAAATACAAATAATTAAATCCAAGTATCTGAAAGCAAAACTGTTTGCCTGAAAATATTCAAAAGCATGTCGTACGTCTTCCCACTCCTCCTTTTCAGACAAGTAAATAGCCCATTTTGAGCAGTAGATTGTATTATGTAGTATTTATACAAAGTCATAATTTAAATGACGTTCACCTTGTTTTTGCTTTTTATTTTCATGTGTCTTCATTTGATTGATGATGTTTACATGTTTGAAACAAATTCATTCAAAAATCCATTCATTCGAGTCATGAAGTTCTTGGCCGACGCTCCCTTGGCTTTGAGGAGTCGTCAGAACGTTCAAGACTTCTTCCACAACGACACGTTTGTTTAACAAGGGCACAAATAGTTGTTCACGGGCCAAACTGATAATAACAACTAAAAAGTATCCATTTAGGGACAGAATTCCCCGCATGAGATGTCTTGGGAGGTCTCGAGCGGCGTGGCTGCGCGCTAAATAAACGTCCAGAAAAATGGCAAAGAAAAGTCAGTTTAATAAATAATGTAAGTTTTGAAAACAAACATTTTCTTTCCCGTTCACTGCAGGTCACAATGGGGACACCGATTGGCATTTTTGTGGACGATCGATATTCAGCAACAAAAGGAGAAAACAAAAATCCACTGATCGACCAGTGAGCCTGACTATTTTCATTATGATCATGAGGTCGACCAAACCGGTCTAGAAAGGGGGCTCAGCTTTCAACAAGAGGGAGCAGACAAACAAACGGCACCGCTGCTTGTTCCTTATGTTGCGAGTCCAAGGTTGCCTGAAACCAGAGGGCGGGGCCGAGTCGTGACAGCACCACACAGCAATGGCGAACAAATTGAAAAATGACTTCGGACTCATCACGCTCCTTTGGCTTTGCTGCGGGGGAGTCGTCAGAACGTTCAAGGCTTCTTCCACAACGATACGTTTGTTGAACAAGAGCACAGACACATAGTTGTTCACCTTTGGTCAAATTGATGATAATAACAACTAAAAAGTATCCACTTAGGGACTAAATTCCCCACATGAAATGTCTTGGAAAGTCTCGAGTGGCATGGCTGAGCGCTCAATAAATGTCCATACAAAAAGAAAAAACAGTTGAATAAATAATGCAAATTTCGAAAACAAACGTGACATTTTCTTTCATTTTCACTGCAGGTCACAATGGGGACCCAGTGTCGTTTTTGCGGACGATCGTTATTCAACAACAACAGGAGAGAACCAAAATCCACGGATGGACCGATAACCCTAACGTTCAAGACTTCTTCCACAACGACACATTTGTTTAACAAGGGCACAAAGACAAATAGTTGTTCACGGGCCAAACTGATAAAAACAACTAAAAAGTATCCATTTAGGGACAGAATTCCCCGCATGAGATGTCTTGGGAGGTCTCGAGCGGCGTGGCTGCGCGCTCAATAAATGTCCATAAAAAAAGAAATAACAGTTGAATAAATAATGCAAATTTTGAAAACAAACGTGACATTTTCTTTCATTTTCACTGCAGGTCACAATGGGGACCCAGTGTCGTTTTTGCGGACGATCGTTATTCAACAACAACAACAACAACAGCAGAGAACCAAAATCCACGGATGGACCGATAAGCCTTTCAACAAGAGGGAGCAGACACACGAACGGCAACACTGCTTGTTACTTATGTTTCACCTGCGTGAGCTGGCCCCGCACCCCACGCAAAATTCACGGAAAACAGTTTGTTTCGTTTGTGCTTCATTTGTGCTGATTTATGCTGTAAAAAATTTTGTTTTTGCTGCAACGTTTTTTTTAGTTATGAGAAATCATCCAGATTTCACCCAGCCCCCCCCCCATCTGCTCCAAATGAACCCAAAATGGCTACCGTTCGTTTGTGCTTTGTTTGCTTGACGTACGGTTTGGTAGGTATCACACATTTAATTTCTAACATGACGTCACTCAGGCAGCTCGGTGGAGCACTGGGTAGCACGTCCGCCTCACAGTTAGGAGGGTGCGGGTTCGATTCCACCTCCGGCCCTCCCTGTGCGGAGTTTGCATGTTCTCCCCGGGCCCGCGTGGGTTTTCTCCGGGCACTCCGGTTTCCTCCCACATCCCCAAAACATGCTTGGTAGGTCGATTGAAGACTCCAACTTGTCCCTTAGAACTTGTCCCTGCGAGTGCGAATGGTTGTTTGTCTCTGTGTGCCCTGCGATCGGCTGGCAACCGGTTCAGGGTGTCCCCCGCCTACTGCCCGATGATGGCTGGGATAGGCTCCAGCACTCCCGCGACCCCCGTGGGGACTAAGCGGTTCAGCAAATGGATGGATGGATGACATCACTCAGACCCCCCCCCCTCCCATCCGCTCCAAATGAACCCAAAACGGTACCGTTCGTTTGTGCTTTAATTGTGCTGCTACGGTGTGGAGTGTCTTCTTGAACTTAGGTTGTAAAATCCAGGACCTACTGTGACCGAGGTTTCGCTTTTTGGCAGGAAGGAGCACGCCCGTACATGTTTAAACCCTCACTACATTCAGTCTAAATACATTAATACACTTTATTTGAGAACTTCTCAGAGTCATTGCTGTGCAACAACATCCTGCTCTCCACACCTTTTTTTGAATTGTCTACACTGTACTGTGTCCTCTCTGCATCCATTGCAGCCTGGCCATCCTGGAAGAGGGACCCTCCCTTCTGTGGCAGAGGCTGTGATGTACCGAAGTCAAATTCCTTGTTTGGCAGGCCCAAACATGGCGAATAAAAATTCTTGAATCTTGAATCTTCTAAGCTACCCTCTCAACCTTATCAAGCACTCTGGCCTAACCTCCTTTCCTAGGACACCAAGCCAAGCCATGCCATGTATTTAGTATTTCAAGGAAATGTAAATTGCCTTTCATGACCAATTCTACCATCTAGTGGTACAGTAAGAGGCAGACAATGTGAGTTTCTTATTAAACGAGGTCAATTTAGAGGGGGCAGCAGCTCGGCGCACTGGTTAGCATGCCCGCCTCACAGTTAGTAGGGTGCGGGTTCGATTCTCCATCCGGCCCTCCCCGTGTGGAGTTTGCATGTTCTCCCCGTGCCCGCATGGGTTTTCTCCGGGCACTCCGGTTTCCTCACACGTCGACCCCCAAAAAATATGCTTGCTAGGCCGATTGAGCGCTCCAAATTTTCTCTAGGCGCGAGCGCAAATGGTTGTTCGTCTTTGTGTGCCCTGCAATTGGCTGGCAACCGGTTCAGGGTGTCCCGATGACTGCTGGGATAGGCTCCAGCACACCTGTGACCCCCGTGGGGACAAGCGGTATAGAAGATGGATGGATGGACGGATTTAGGGGGTGAGTGTGCACATTCATTCAAAGAACTCCGCAGCTCACGCCTAAAAACACTCCTCACTTGAGCCACTGTTTGTGGATACGTCCATCCTGTCTTTTCATTTGATAAGTTCTTTGTGTGTTCATCTATCATCATGTGCCTTTGGTCTGTCATCAGATACTTCACAGCCAGCAGGCACTCACAAGAACACACATTAAGAGGGAGTGCTGCGGGGAAAGCTAGAGACCTCATCATCACAACACTATCCAGGTATTTGTACAACTTTCACTGAGCGTTTTTTCTGATATACGTACAATTATATATCTATACATAGTTTTAATTTTATGCTGACGCCGTGTCTGGTTTGTGCATGTACTTTGGGCCAATGTAGATGCAATAAAATTGCGTCTAGCCATCTCACTAGAGGGCAGCAGTGAGTTTTGAATGGTGCGTCCATGAACACAACCGTTGTCGGAATAAGCGAACCTTATTTCAATTTTGGAGTACGCATTAATTTATAGGGTAACTTAGTAGATAGATAAGCCAAAGAAAACGAAGGTTGCGTTCCTCTGGTGACAAATTGGCACTGGCGGGATTTTCTTGCCCGAAGCCATGTTGAAGAGAATTTAAAGTTGTGATCTCCGAGGATCGCTGAACGCAACGTGGTCCCCCGTCGTCAACGTTCACGGCAAAGCTTCGATTGCCTGATACCACAGCAGAAAGCGGCATCTTTCTTGCAGCATCTTCAACATCATAACATTTAGACGGGCCATGAAGGCGTCCACAAGTGTTTTGCTTTTCCTGGTGCTATCCGCATCCGTGCTCTCGACGGCCCAAGCGGCCAGGAGCCGGACCAGCAGCCAGAACAGCTTCCGACGGGCGGCCAACGGCATCTACCAGACGCTGAGCAACGTCTTCGGGGAGGATAACATCCGATGCCTCTACAAGGTGAACGTGCGGGATTTAACGATTGATTGATTGATTGATTCTTGTGCGTGTATGATGCATATGTGACCAACGAGGAGATCAAGATCATTCGGGGGAGGGGGGTAAATCTGTCTGGACGAGGATGCCATTTGGAAACTCATTAAATTCGGAATTCTCCCTCGAAACATACCTCGTAATAAAGACGATCTACTAAAGCGTCTGTTAGGCTTACTGATCCTTTACGCAATGTTACACTAAAATGCAGCTGAATCAATTTGTGACGTTACGCTCTCTGATCAAGCTACCTGAACATTTGACGCTACTTCCGGCGCCGAGCTCTCTGCGTGCGCGGAAGCTGTTTCAGCCTCCCCCCCCCCCCCCCCCCCCCTTTGGTAATAAAAACGCCTGTCTATTTACTGTTTTTTTTTTTGTTGTTGTTTTTTTTTACCAAACACACCCAAATGTGCTAGAGGCGATTGTAGTGACCGGCGTCGTTCGACTCACCAGATTTCTTAAGGCACAGGTGGCAGAACAGAATTGGGTTGCATCGAGAGGTACCACCGACGTCCCATGGATCATACATAAACTAAACACAATGTCCATGTCCATTCAATTTTAAAATAATTACCAGGCGAGAGGAATTATTACTCAATTACCCTCAAATGATTTCACCCTCTATTTTGAAAAGGGAAAAACTATTTGTGAACAAGATATTTTAAAGCCTGTTCTCTTCCAGTTTTTCTCCAAAGCAACAGAGCGCTTTGTACATGGCGTAGACTCCTTCCTTGACACCATCTGGAAAATCTGGACGGATCTCCTTGATATTATGGGCATTGACTGTAAGTTCAATGTAGCTCTTCGTATTATTTCCTCAACTATAACGGCCTCCATTGAATAGATGCCATTTCTCAAAGTTAACTCAAATCCAGGCGCTCATCTGAACTCAGTTCCTCTCCCTTCCATGTGCAGCGTCCAACCTGAGTCACTACTTCAGCCCGGCATCCTTGAGCAGCAACCCGGCACGCGCCCTGCCCCTCGTGGCCGGTGCCCTAGCAGGCCTGTGGTTGCTGTCGGTGTTTCTGGGCGGCGTCTTCTACATGCTGCACGTTGTCTTTGGCCGCTTCTTCTGGATGGCGCGCGTGCTTCTGTTGACCCTGGCCTGCCTGTACGTGCTGCAAAAGTTCGAGGGCGACCCAGAGCGCACGCTGTTGCCTCTGTGCGTCATCATGGTGCTGTACTTCATGACGGGTCCCGTGGGCATGTACTGGCGACGCGGCACCGGCTCCATGGAGGAGAAGATAGACCACATGGAGACTCAGCTCCGCCTGCTCAATATGCGGATGAATCGGATATTCGAGCTGGAGACCATGGACGAGTAGACGCGGCGGCGCTCCCTCTTATCGGTATTCAAAGGTCCCAACGAGAATTTCTGCGGGTCGAGTTCATAGTCAAATATCAAAAATTTCAAGCCTTTGTTTGCATGTTTGTCCTGGCTACAGCGGTACCTCAAAGGTCAAAACATTCATTGAGTGTCCAGGTTAGGGTAAAGTCACATTTGAACAGTTAACTGTTGTACAAGTATAAAAAGAAGTCTAATGGAATCAGTAAACGGAGCAAGGCAAGCTTTCAAAATACTCACCCACTTCCTCCCTTTGTGGCAAACAATTTCTTCCTTGACTTCACACCACCGTCATTGCACTAGCATGACACTGGAACACTCCCAAGTATTTTCTTAATATTGTTAAAAGAAAAAAAACACTACTGGTAATCCTGACTAAAACGAAGCCTGCCGAGGGGCCGATATCCCCCTAGTTAGACCTTGGAGGTACCACGTATTCCACCAAAAACAAGTCCTCTATTTTGCAAGATGTTCGATTATTTCACCAGTGCGTGTACAACACGGGGGCCACTATGACCTGTTTTATTCAGTTTTGTTTTCTAGTCACACTGTGGTAAAAATAGTGCTCATACTCAACCTAATTGAGCAAAGGTTTTGGGACAGACCACCAAACAGGTCGTTAAAATGTCTGAGCGGGTGGCGGGGAGGTGACATCTGTTATGAGTACTTAAGTCCACGCTGCGTGTATATCATGACAGGAATGTCTCCTACCATGGCTACACAACACTATTCTCAGGGACTAATTGGACTAAACATTTTAAGTAGATCAACTTTTTTTTTCCCCTGCCGTGATCAAATAATCCTGCTCATGTTTATTTTCAATTGTTTTAAATTAAATGTCATCTCTGTTTCCCCCGAACAAATCTTAATGATGGCGAGTTCATGAATTCTCTTGTCACGCATTCCGGACTCAAGAGACGTCATTTTGTAATTGTAATGCCGCGTCAAGGCCAAAGAAGCAACTAATAATATCGCAGAATGTAAGCGTTCTCAACAAGCATATTGTGATGAATTCAGAACCGCATATGCCGTATATAGCTTTTAATTGTCCCGATTAATCTGTTTGCATCCATGTTGTCTTAATATGAAGTGATGGATCATACATCTGAATACCACAGAGAAACGTTTCTTGCCGTATTTGAGTCAATATTACAACCTGTTTATTTTTACTTAAGAAGCGATTGTGTAGGAACAAATGTGTGGGTAGGGGAGGGTTAATAGAGGTTATTAAATGTGTTCCAGGGTTGGGGCGACTTTTTATACAGGGTTCATGCTAAATGTATGAAATGTGACACCGTTTTATTCTGCATTTTTGATTTTTTTTAATTTGAAGAACAGCATGGCAGTCTGGCAAAGGTTCTCATATGGCCCAGCCATTTTAGTCATATACAGTGTATGTCAAAGTACTGGTAAGCTTCATTTGTTAGCAGGGGATGGATGGATGGATGGATGGATGGATGGATGGATGGATGGATGGCTGGCTGGCTGGATGGATGGATGGATGGATGGATGGATGGATGGATGGATGGATGGATGGATGGATGGAAGGAAGGAAGGACGGACGGACGGACGGACGGACGGACGTACGTTTTACTACAAACAACGTGTTGTGTTTGCTTTTTGATAAAAATTGTTTTACATGTCAGTTTAGAGACGCTTTTTGGGCTGTCTGGTCAATAAATTTATGGAGCGTTACACTGGAAAATGGTCAAGTTTACAAAAAAGTGCTATGCATATGTGGGATTTTACGCTGAAAGGCACTTCAGTTTAGCAACTACTGCACTATTCCCGCTTGAAAAATGCCAATACTGCATTTGATTCATGAACTAATTGTATCCTCGCTGTTCCTGTTTCCACATGCAGCCTTTTTCTGTTATGTGCCAACTTGAATCAGCAGGTTTGATTTATGTGTGTGCGTGCGCATGTATGTCTTTTTTCCCCCCTCGTTTTGTCTTAATTGTATATGTAGTATTGACCACGTAGAAAGTTGTGAAAACTGATTTTGGGTGTACGTGTTTGTGAGTTTATATGCAAAAATGTCCATGGTAGTAATTGAATCTTGTGTTGTTGTGGGCGTGCGTGAACATTTGCAAACAAATTCCATATTTAAATGAAACGAATTAAAGACAGAAACACAAAGTGTCCGGTGCTCTTTTGACAAGATGACCAGTAAGTGTGCAGGGGTCTCATACATGCCGCTATGCCACACCTTGTCAAACTGACATGGCATGTTGACAAATTTATTTGCATTTGCAATCATTTATATTCCATGATTTGCTCATTGCGTTGAATATTTTCCTACAAACCTCATACGTTATTGCATAGTTAGTTCTGCAGCTTTATCTTAAAAATATGTTCACCTCTACATGTCTACAAAATACTCGATTTGGCTTCAGACTGATGACATTTTAAAAGAATCCACAATTTGGGAGTACCAAACTGGTCCATAGTTCGTGTGGCGGTTCACATAGCTTGATTCAAGGTCAGTGTCTCCATTTGCAATTGTCCTGTGGTGACCAGGCTCCCAATCCCAACGTCCCTGAAGGGGACAAGGGCTATTCAAAATGGCTGAAGGCTGAATCCTTGTCATTTCATCAATCTTTGCAACATAACATTTTCCCCCAAAAAGTTGAAAATCTTGCAAATCAGAAAAGAAGAATCACAACGTGACACTGGTTGACTTCCAGGTTGTCCACATTTGCAAAAGAATGCTCCCATAAGGAAACCGCTGCACTGGTGATTTCATAATTAGTACACTAGGCTTTGATATCTACGAACAAATAAAACAGAAAAGAAGTCAAACGAGTCACTATTTGACATGTCTGACTGAAATCCAATTTAACATTTTTATTCAATCCCAAATGGAATTTCTTTTGGGTGCATTTTCCCCTTTTAATCCCACATTTCTGTACTTTATTTTATATCCCCAAATAGAAATTTTTCTTTGTGTGTAAATATTATTTAGTTTCTACTTTGTTTCTTTAAGCTCCTCCAATATATGTTTTTCTCGTGACACATTGTTTTATTTTCAACTAAACTTTGCCGACACGTCTGGTAACAGAGTGAAAAACAGAGTTAAAACTTTTGGGCGCTGATTGAGCTAAAGTGCCACAAGACTCGCTGACATCGCCTATCACGACGACGACCGTTTGAACTCTGGACATTTCATTTGATTTGTGAGGCACATATTTATCCAGTAAACGCTACCTTCTAGAATCGGGACAGTACTCTGATGTCTGTGTGGTCGGCGTCTCCTGAAGCGATCTCTGGTGTTTGGAGAAGCTGGATGTGATGAATTCCACTGTTGAAGCTGGCACAGAGCACATTGGAGGCGTCGCTGGCCGCCAAAGACACCAGAGGACCGGCGCCGTCCAGCGACAGGGTGGCTAAACACACTTAAAGAGAACGACGGAAACCCATCAAACGTAACCTAAATGCCATCAGAAGCGCCAGTTGTCCTACCTGCTGAGTTTTGGTCCCACACTTTGACGGAGCTGTCATGTGAGGACGTGGCCACCAGAGTGGCGCCATTGCCTCCCGCTGCCGCAGGAAGGAAGACGCAGCACGAGGTGGTCTGCAGGTGGCCACGGTACTCCACCACTTTGCAGCCTGGCTGACGCAGATCCCACAGCTGACCGTACACACAACATCATGGGAGACTACGACTGAGTCATTTGCTTTTTTTTTTTTTCTTGCACCGTTTAAAAATACACATGTTTTCTCATAATAGTAAAACTTTTTTGCTATAATATTACATACAACTTTACTACTGTAACGTCAAATTTTGCTCACCAAATTAGTCTTTTGGTTTGTTTTTTTCATGTTAAAACTATGGCTGTTATGACTTTGATCTCATGAATTCATCTTGAATCATGCTGTAATATTTATAGAACTTATTTTCATGAAATTAAGACTACTCAGGAAATAGTTCAACTTCATTCCTGGAATATTTTAATATTTTTTTGGAAAGGTCCCCCCACCCCCACCCCTTGTTTTCCCCAAAACTTTCCATCAGGTATCAAAATAAGAGGACATGAGCTCAATCTCACCGTAGCCTCGCAGCCTTGGCCTCCAAAACCGTTGCTGCTGGACACCAGGTGATTTCCGTTGTCGGAAACGTCACAGTGGGTCTGGATGTATTGCTTGGCCGGAAAAGTGTTGGTCACCTGCCACGCTCGGCTGTCCCACACTCTGCGTGCACACGTAACAGATTGGAAAGTGACAAAGTGCCGCACCTTATCTGGGATGTGACCTATGCAAGTACCGTATTGGGCCGAATATAAGACGAGGTTCTTTGCATTGAAATCAGACTGAAAGAGTGGGGGTCGTCTTATATTCGGGGTCTAGACATTATACCCATTTTCACTTGTGCGCAGCGGTAAGTTAAAGGTTGCTGGTATCGACGGAGTATGTTGCTGTGATCGTACGAGTGGCCGTTACGCAGCGGCACGGTAACTAACGGTCGCCAGCAAATGTATTTTGTTGTCTCGATCAATGACTTATGTTTGGTGTGTTGCCGAGAGTATTTCATTCATGGTTATTTATTACTCTTTGTTGCCAATAATTCAGTAAAGCAATCAAAACTGAACCACGTCTTCCCTACTGTGTTCTGACCGACGCCCGGGGGCGAAAAGAGCGTAACCATCCGAGCCGACCCCCTATACGGTCCTCAGGCTCCCCAACATTAACGGTAGCAGTTTGCATTATCTTATTGCAATGTTTTTCCTTATTCAGATTTGTTTCAAGACTAGTTACAGTTAGACTTCACTTTAATGGTTATTGCAGTTATTGAAATGTTGTTGTTTTATCACAATAGATTGGTTTATTTACAAACCAGAAGCCATTCATTTACAAATGTGATTGCACTTTAGTTTACGGATTTAAATGTGCAGATATTACGATGTGACAAGACAGTTTTTGCATGATTTGAATGAGGCAAAATAACGTGCTTTTTCTCTCGAATATATTGTTATAATCATTTGTTTCAGATGTCATTACTTTCTGTATAAAAATTAAATTTGGTGTTCAAAAAGTCATTTTTCAAACTTTTTCAAAGAGGGTGTCTTCTTATAATCGGGGTTGTCTCACATTCGGGCCAATACAGTATGTCGTCATCCAAGCAAATCTAAACTCCACAGTGGCTGCTTCGGAGAGCTGTAGTAGCGAAACTTGTCAGTGCCGTATTGGTTTTGTCGTAGTCAAAGCAAATCCAAAGTCCACAGTGGCTGCTTTGGAGAGCTGTAGTAGCGAAACCTGTCTGTACCGTATGGTTTTGTCCTCCGACGTCTGCACGAGCGAGGAGCTGCCTGGCACCCAACACACGTGTGTCACCTGAAAAGTCGTCAAGGGGGTTGAGCTTCAAGGTATCGCGTGGCCTTGATGGACGGAGCATAATGAGCGCATTGTTCTCACCAGGTTTCGGGAAATGTTGTGTCTCTGCTCGCATTTCGCAGATTCAATGTCCCACAGGCACATGCAGTTGTCGCGGGACCCCGTGCACAGTTTCCTCCCATCTATGGAAACGCGGCAGCAACCGTGTCAGTTTTCTTTTCTTTGCAAACTGATGATTTCTGAATGAAGATCTTTTGATGCGATTCCTTTTTTCTGTAATGAAGGTCGATTTGTCTTACAATCCTCGTGTCAAAATAACATCACACAAGCGATTCATCAAATGAGACCCTTTGCTAAGATTTTCATTACACAGATGCTACTTTTTTTTTTTTTTGTGTGCATGTAATAAATCATTTCACAATCTGTGTACCGTGATAGAAATTCGCCCAAACATTTGTGACATTGTCAAACATGGGAAATGAGGACATTTGCAGGGTTGTGTGCGTGCAAGAGAGTGAATACCGGGGCTGATTGCAAGCCCGTTGACCACTAACTGGTGCCCGGAAAACTCCTGAATGGGCTCGTCCCCCTGGTTCAAGTCCCACATTAGGACGGACTTGTCCCGCGAGGCGCTGAAGACCCACGTGCTGCCCGGATAACACACCACCTGAGTTCAAAACACAAAGTAGAGATGATGGGGTTTTTTTTTTTGTGTGTGTGTGCATTTCCAGCCCACCGATGCAGAATATTGGCGTTACCTTGGTAATCTCTCTGTTATGACCCTGGAAGCATTGACACATGCGGCCTCGTTTCCAGTCATACACCACCACCGCCTGTGGAGCACGTTTCGTTGGAATTCAATTTGATTGCGTTCAAACTTCAACGACTGTCCGCTACCTGGTCGGTGCCTCCAGAAACGCACAGATGGGCGCTGAGATTTGTGACGGTGTTGACGGAGCCACGGTGGGCCGGTTCATACTGAACCACCTGGCTGTCGAGCACGCCGTCTGCCTTTTCACTCTGTGAGGCTCTGGACACGGAAGAGGAAACATGTGATAGCAATGGAGCAGAAAATGGATCTTAATACGACGTGAAAAAGCCAGTCATATTCTGGCTCGCAACACAAAAAGGAAAAAAAAAAAAACAAGACTTGTGAGTTGAGTGTATCATGAGCGTAAAGAAAGCACAACGTACCTGTACAGCTCAGACCGCTTGCGAAACTTGCTCTGCAGCTTGCCCATGTCTGAATGTCAGAACCTGCGACCATATTTTCTTTAGCTTTTCTTAACTCGCTAATAAAGGCTCAAACAATTACTTTGCGTAACAGATGCTCATGCAGGGAACACACACCGGTCGCCAGCCAATTGCAGGACACATCGACAACCATTTTACACTTGGGTAAGCTGTTTACTCTTAAGACATGGTCATTCTATTAGTGCACTGAATTGTCTTACTGGTGAGGGAATCGAGAATATCGAATAAATGCTGAAAGTCAAACTGTGCTTCAAAGCTACAAACATAAAATACTTTTAGGACAGAAATGCTACTAGTAGGCCCAAAGTGTTCTACTAGTGTCCTGACTAGTAGTAATAGAACTAGTACTAGTACAGTTACATGGACACTCACACTGCTTTCCATTCAGTAAGCACTCCGGTAGAAAAAAAAGCTGCTAGAAAAAAAAAAAAAGGCTAACAATTTTATTTGCCTTGGAGGACTTCACTGCCATTATTCAAGATTTTATGTATTTATTTATGAGATTACATCACGTGGCAGGCGCACACACAAAAAGAAAGCACACGTCTTAGCTTCTTAAGCAATTAAATCCTATTAACGTCCCAAGGAATTAGAAAACACCGGCCGCCTACCAACTGCTATGATTGTTCCAACATTTAGAAAGAAAGTTAGAGTAGTTGTGTGGTCTAATGACGCGCAGAAGTAGTGAGTGGAACGTGATAATTTTGTATTGGCGTGTACCTGCCAGTCCAGCCAGGAGTCTTCGAGATGCCACCGCTAGCCGCCTAGCATTATAACTAATCTTTCACCATCACGTTCGGCGCTCTGACGACGTTACAGCGAGTCTTCGTCCGAACACCGCCGAACAGTTCCCCTCAGGCTGACATGACATTTTAAAAAATGGAGAAGAAGAGTAGGAGGGTTAGTTTTGGGCAAGTTCTCTTCCTTCGAGACCCGGGAGGAGAGAGCGTCGCTTTCTCCGTAGCTAGGCAAGCATGAGAATCACGTGACCGACAGATGGTTGTCAGGGCAACGGCTCCGCCTCTAAAATGACATTCAGTATGGTGAGTTGGACAGTACTTTCATTTGTTCAATTTATTTTATATATATATATGTAATCAAATGTGAAAATTTGTCTTTTTTTTTTTTTGTTTGGGGCTGTCGAAATACTTCAAATACTTCAAATGGATTTATACCAGCCACCGCTAGGAGCGCCCTTCCCTCCATGTCCGACCTACCTGTTGCAGTACCTGCGGTCAATTAGCACTCAGGTGGGCCAAGATATAAAGGCGGTGTGAGCAATTGGTAGTCCTCTCTTCTCTGCTCTTCCATCCGTGGTACTCAGAGCAAGATAGAAAGTTGGTGGACTGGTAAGTTTGCATTTATTGTTCAACGGTTTGCAGTCATTATGCATCTTTGGTCTTGTGATGTTTTTGAGCAACTTCTTTTTTTTTTGCACGTTTACTGCGTTTGCCATCTTGGTGGTCAATATTAAAATGCATTAAATGAACAGCTAAATTGATTTATTCTGTGGTGCATATAGAATACTGCAACTCTAAATCAACTATCCCTTCACTTAATATTGGAATTTCAGTGTTTAATATCATCCCTCCTGCCTAGGGTGCGGCTATGAAAGGACCAGCGTGCTATAGAGATTTTGAGATGTCTACCATGAAGCATCTCAAACTTCTGTGTCCTACATTGCTGCTTGGCTACTTGGGTAAACTGTTTTAAAAAAACAAAAACATTTTATTTGCCAGCCTTCATACATGCATCAATATCACCTTGTGCTGTTGCTGTCCTTGCAGTGGCTGTTGTGCTGTCTGCCTCCACCGAGCATGTGAGATGGTGTGTGAAGTCGGACAAGGAGCACCAGAAGTGTTTGGCGCTGGCTACCAAGGCGCCAGTCTTCTCCTGTGTCAAAAAATCGGATTCTCTGGGATGTATCAATGCCATTCATGTGAGTGGTCAAATTTTTTTTAAAGTGCGGTGCCCCACACAGTATTTTGTTAAAACGGCTACCACAAAGGATCGAGGTTGGACTTAAGAATTTTTTTTTTTCTTTAATTGTTCTGTACAGGACGATTCAGCTGATGCAGTTACTCTGGATGGAGGAGACGTATACACCGCTGGCATGAAGAGCTTTAAACTTCATCCCATCATTGCTGAGGACTATGGTGCCAGTAAGTCAACTATATAACTGGCGCCATTTATTAATCACTGAGAATTTTAAGTCATTGTGTGGCATTGATTAGTTTTAATGCAATTGACAATCACAAAATTTGTTGCATCGCAAAATGTGTTTATTTTTCAAATACTCATGATGCAATCTGCTCAGCATCAGAAACGTGTTACTATGCCGTCGCCGTGGTCAAGAAGGGGTCTGAGTTTGGCATTCGAGACTTGCAAGGAAAGCGATCCTGCCACACCGGCTTGGGAAAATCTGCCGGCTGGAATATTCCGATTGGAACTCTTATCAAGTTGGGTGTGCTGCAATGGGGAGGCATTGAAGATGAATCCATTGAGGCTGGTAAGTGACTTTGCCTGGTGAATTTCAGACTAAAATTAAAACTACTTCCAATTTTTTTTTTCTCATTAAATCTGTCACAGCGGTTGGAACATTTTTCGCCGAAAGTTGTGTGCCAGGTGCTGAATTGGGTTCCCAACTGTGTAAAGGCTGCAAAGGAGATTGCTCGCGTTCTGACGATGAACCTTTCCATGGCTACAGCGGTGCATTCCAGTAAGTCCATTGCCACTTTTTAAAACTTCTTAAAAATTTATTTTAACACATCAACAGGCAAGTTGTGGTCCCAGGAGTAATCCCCAGGTCAATCTCTGAGTGCCAGAAATTAAAACCATCAAAGTATTGAACCAGTGAGAATGGATTCTGAAGAATATTTTGTCACATGGTTGGGTAAAACCATCTTTGTCATTAAATCTTCTAGGTGTCTGGTGCAAAATGCCGGAGATGTGGCATTTGTCAATCATCTTACTGTACCAGGTGAGTTTGACGTATTGAATTTTAAAGCTGAGCACTCAATTCTGCCCCATCTCCAAATGAGTCAATTAGCTGGATGAGTGAGAAATTGGATTTTCCCATGTTATTTGAAAGATGCCTGAATATGGTAAACTTTTTAAACGGTTCCAATCATTGCCCCACCCAGAGAGCACGAAGGCTGACTACGAGCTGCTGTGCATGAACAATTCTCGAGCACCCATCGACTCCTACAAAGAATGCCACCTGGCCAGGATACCTGCTCATGCTGTGGTGACCCGACAAGACCCAGTGCTGGCAGAGTGTATCTGGACTAGTCTCACCACAGTGCAGGTAGGATACACAAAGCAAATCCGATGGAAAAATTATTTTCCAAATTCCTCCCCCACCATTCAAACAGGACTTTGACCTGTTCTCATCTGAGACGTACGCACCGGCCAAGAATCTAATGTTCCAAGACTCTACTGAAAAGCTAGTCAGGTTACCTGCCAATATCACCTCAGTGCTCTATCTGGGCGCTAGCTACTTAAGCGTTGTGCGCTCACTGAACAAAGGTAACTCATACAATCGTGAAACTCAAGTGTGACTACTTTAACAGTTAATTCCTCCCCTTTTCAGAGATCACCGCATCCGGCTCGAATGCTATCACATGGTGTGCCGTGGGCCCGCGTGAGACTGCAAAATGCGACCACTGGAGTGCCAACAGCACGGTGGACGATAAAAACAAAATTCTGTGCAAGACTGCCTCTACAGTGGAAGAGTGCATAAAGATGATTATGGTAAAATGGCAAATTTTTGTGCACTGTAGCTTGTCCTGGGTAGTTAAAGGAAAAAAAAAAAAAACCACGTTAACACTAATTTTGCCAGGTGGGCTGTGTAATCAAAGTGTTTAGAAAAAGAAATGCAACTTAATTTTAACATTAGTTCAAAGAAGCAGATGCAATGGCCATGGACGGAGGAGAGGTGTACATCGCAGGACAGTGCGGTCTGGTTCCAGCCATGGTGGAGCAGTATGATGAAGGTATACTTTGTGTTTTAAAAAGAGCAAAAAAAAAAAGTATTTAAATCTAGCATAACATTTGTGCCATTTATTTCCACAGTAATGTGCAACCAGTCTGGAGGTAAATAAACTGTTCTGTTTGACACATTTACAGAATGGTCACCAACTGTTGACAAACTAGTATTTGCACTTATAACCAAAAAATGCACGAGTTTGAAATGTGTTAAATGTCAAACAAATTGTGCATGTGTGTGTATATAGGCTCAGCCTCATCCTATTATGCGGTCGCTGTGGTCAAAAAGGGTTGTGGGGTGACTTGGGACAACCTGAAGGGGAAGAAGTCTTGCCACACAGGCTTTGGCAAAAGTGCCGGCTGGAACATTCCCATGGGTAAAATCTACAAACAGACGGGAGACTGTGACTTTAGTAAGTACGCTCATACAATGTGGGAAACCAAGATCTTGTATTTTTTTTAACAGATATGCAGTTTAGTTGACTCACCAGGAAAATTGCATTGCACATTCAGTTTCAAAGGCCTAGATAAACAAAGACTTGGCAATTACAATAATCCCCCCCTCTTTTTTTCAACAGCAAAGTTCTTCAGTAGCGGCTGCGCCCCTGGAGCTCCGGCCGACTCGCCATTCTGCTCTCTGTGTGCAGGCAGTGATGAATCTGTGGTTGACAAGTCAAAGTGCCAAGCCAGTTCAGAGGAGAAGTACTATGGCTACGCTGGGGCCTTTAGGTAAGCAGCTATGAATAAATAAAAAAAACAGGGGGCTGAGTATTTTATTCACCTTTTTTGGCCTAATCCAGACTGATTTTGCTGAATCAATAGTGGAGCGATATAGACTAGATTGACTATTTTAATAAAAAAAAAAAAAAAAAAAATACTAGTTTGTTTTGTGCAGATGTCTCGTTGAGGGTACTGGTGATGTGGCCTTCATTAAACACACAACTGTTGCAGAAAACAGCGACGGTAACGATTGTCAACCTGCTTCACAATCTGTCACTGGTACTGTGCCAGTCAATTTTCTGTCCCATTGCAGGAAAGGGTCCAGAGTGGGCTGCTGAAGTCTTGAGCAGTGACTACGAGCTGATTTGTCCAACTAAGGATCCAGTGCCAATCGCGGACTTTGAGGCTTGCAACCTTGCCATTTCCCCAGCGCATGCTGTGGTGACCCGTCCCGAGACCCGCAATGATGTTGTCTCCGTTCTTCAAGAACAGCAGGTAGGAAGGACTCTTATTGCCTTATAAATTGAGGATGGTATCTTTTTATTTTCCCATTTCTAGGCCCTGTTTGGCCGATATGTCAGAGATCCCAGTTTCAAAATGTTTGAGTCCAGTCCGGAGGCGAACCTCCTTTTCAAAGATTCCACCCAGTGTCTCCAGGAGGTTCCAAGTGGGTGCAACTATAAGAGCTTCTTGGGACCAGATTACATGGATGCAATGACCACACTGAGGGAGTGTAGTGACTCTACTTCAGGTTCGGCTCAACCTTTGTCTAATCTTGACCAGATAATACAATATTACTTGTGTGTATTTCCCCCCCCCCCCCCCCCCCCACAGAGTTGGAGAAACTGTGCACTTCCAGCATCTGCCAGACAAATTAAATGGCTCAGAATGCTGAGGCCACATTTTGTTCTCTGTTCCCAACTGCTTCGAAATCATCCTTGGACGAATGACTTAAGTCATTTTGCATTGTTTTTCTAACATGTGCCTCAAATAAAAGCCTTTCCAATGACTTTCAAACTTGTGCTGAATCATTGCAAAAAAGTATAATTTGAAGTCAACAGTTTTTGTGCCATTCTTCTGCTCCCTTGCAAAGACTTGAGGGCTAGTATGGTTCTGATCTTGTTTCTTTTAGACCTTAAATTTAGTGCAGTGTAATTAAATATAAACTTAATGCAGTCTAATTTTGTGGTAGATAGTCTTTAAAAAAAAAAAAAAAAAAAAGTTTGCTGGTTCAAATCCTGGCAGTTGATCCCCTTGTGCAAGCAATATGTAGACAACAGCACTTGTTCACATCTTTTGTGAATGGCAGAAGTCTCACTTGAGTTTGAGGCAAATGAATAAGTTGTACTAGCGTGCAGGAAATAATACAATAAAAAAAGTGATGGGCCGAAAAACTAGCATGATAGGCAATAGTAAATCATGGAGCTTAATGTGGATGTCAAGGATATCAAATTGTACTAGTCCAATGGCTCTCCACACATTCAATACAAAAATATATTTTTGACATGTTATGAAGTGTAAAGTGAGCACGATGTAGGCCACCGAGTCGGACTCCATTCACATTTATGGAGCAGCGCCTCTAAGGAAGGAGGGGGGGAACAGCCCAAATCAAACCCATGAGTGGCGCTTGTTGCCCGCCCCCGGCCTCTCCGCCCCTCCCTGGCTGGATGTGGAGGCCGACGTCACGGAACCACACAGCCGAGGAGGAGTGGACCATAGACGGCCTATGTCATAAAAATCACACGGAGACAACCGTAGAGGGGAAAGAAGAAAAAGGCCGTCAGACTTTGCACGCCGTCATTTTCACCCCTCCCTTGTCGGAGCCATGGAGGCCGCTAGACTTTGCGATGAGCTTTCACCGACGTTCGGTGTCGTTGTGTGGCGTGTGTGAAGGCTAGGGCACCGTGTGGTCATACCCCCCCCTCCCACTCTCTCTCTCTTTTTTTTTTTTTTTTTTTTTGCCGAGCGGATTGGAAGTGAAAGTCCGCCATATTTTTGCTTTACCACGCCCGGGGAGTAAAGCCACTGGGAAATAGAGGAAGGGAAAGAGGCACGGCGGTGGGTATGTCCGTGTACCGGGAGACCCAGGTACCCACGTAGTTGAAGATTTTTTTTTTTTTTTGGACAGGAGTGGCGAGCGTGGGGAGAAGGCATTGGCGGCGCGTGTGGCGACGCTTAACGAGATCCCGCTCAGGATGTGTCGTAAACGGATCTGTTGACTACCCGGAGACGGCAAAGCAGATTACACCAATTAAGATTGCAGCGAGTGGACTTTATTGTGAGAAAGACGAGTCCGAAGTGGTGGCGGAGGTGGGGGAAGAAGGAAAACAACGGGGTTCCGTCCATTTCTCAAATATCCCAGTTTTCTCCTCCGGCAGCTCCGTCATACGCAGGCCGCTGCATGAGCGCCTTTCCCGGCCTGCTCGCCGCCCGCGCTCTGCCCTCTTCGGGACCAAATCAGTGAGACTGCTTGATCGTCGCGATCAAAAACGAGGCAGGTGAAAAAGCATGACCCTGGAATCCATCATGGCGTGTTGCCTCAGCGAGGAGGCGAAAGAAGCCAGGCGGATCAACGACGAGATCGAGAGGCAGCTCCGCCGGGACAAGAGAGACGCGCGGCGGGAGCTCAAACTGTTGCTGCTCGGTAAGCCGAAGGGAGTCTGGAGTCCAGTTTCAACCCACATTTTATCCATGACTTACTTGATGGGGTTTTATCAATGGGTGCTCCCACCTGGGTCAAATTGCGTGGGTGGTTTAAGGAGTCCACTGCACGGATTGACAGCCCCATGAAAATCCGATTAAGCATTTATTCGATATGCAGCTGAAGATCCATGCAGTCTAATATGCTTTCTTTTCTCATCACAAGTAAAACTTGCTGTGCTTAAATCTTAATAGTATCTTATTTCCACTACTGAATGACATTTCCACAACTAATAAGACACATTTGACCAAACTATTAGAACCTGTTTCTCTTGCAGCAAAACAATCTGCGCAATTTATTCTATTCAGGTGATAGCTGTTAAATGGTAGCATTTTCTTGTTACTGGTAATACGAGTAGCAGTACAGTTATGCTGCACTAGTAACACACAGTATGCTGACAAAGATTGTACTAGTACGTGGAATTGAGGCACCTTAACAATCATATAGTTGTTTGACCTTTTCGAACTTCCAAGGTGCACTAGTACATTCTTCCACTACAGCTCTACCGCATAACATTTCTGCAAATGACTAAGTCAACCAAATGTCACCGGTGAGGCAAAACTACCAGTGCTGCACTAGTATCGTCCAGAAGGGTGCATGAAACTTGACAACTAGTTGTTTCTAGTTTTATAGCCAGTGCTGCACAGCAGTTTGCTAGAAATGTTTGACCGAATACTAGCATGTGCCGCTGTAATGAACATTACTAGTAAGTCAGTTCTATTGTGAGCTTTACTAGTGAGAACAAAGAGTACACAGGAGTACACGGGAAGACCAAGATATCGAATAACGGCTTTACATAGGCTAAAAGTCTGGAATCAAACAGGGAGCCAAAGTGCAACATGCCGACTTGCAATACTTGATTGTTACATGCTATGCTTCATTTGAATAACTGGAAGTGGTTTGAGTGAGGGGGGGGGGGGGGGGGGGCACACCTACTGTCAACCTGTATGACTGGACTTAGAGGTGTTGTGTGTCTGGGCCAAAGTCTGCTCCTTTGGAAGGACACTCCGTGTAATGATTAGACTACTGTATGTCACAAGTGGTAGTATCAAGATGTTTATCATCACAATGCATTTCCAACCCGTTTATCACCGGGGAGAAGCTCATACTGTGGCTGTACCACTTTTTATAAACCTTCAAACAACTGCTCATTTACAACTCGCAGAGCAGAACCACGTAGAACACACAGCAGTCCTCACAGCCTAATTTTCTCCGCTCAGTGAGAACAAAAAAACATTTCTGTAGAATTGTTTGCAGGGGGGGGGGCTTCTTTGCCACTTATTCTTGCTGTCAGTTGCGTTGCATCTGTTCCCATTGGGCTCAGTGCTGCTCGTAATGTTGTGGTACAACGTGGTACTACACTGCACGCGTAAATCTAACTTGGTGATATGTCGTTTCCTACCTGTATAAACCCATTACAACGCAATGATTTCAACATTCCATACATTCACTTTTAAATCCAACTGCGTGTTCTCGCCAATCCCCACAAAAGAAGTCATTAAATCACAATCCGGTGATTGCTTCATTGGATTATCAAGCAAAAAGCCCATTAGATATGATGACCACGCTTGTGGGAAGAAAGTGCCAGCCAGCTCTGTCCTCCGGATCCAGTTACCTGCCCTTCTCGTTTCCTTGTGGGTCAGAAACCAAAATTGTAAAACAATCGATGATTACATTTTGGTACTATTTTAATGATGGTTTTCCCCTCACTGTTCCACTTGTGTATTAAAACTGGACTATTCTTAGGATAGCTGCTGAAAGGCATGGAATATTGCGCAACACCAGTTGGTTGGGCTCCTCATCTACTGGTCCTTGGCATTGAGGTGAATGTGATGGTTAGTGACAGACAAACGTGTAAAGCAGGTGGGAGACAAGTACGGCCAACTTACTGTTTCAATTTTAAAAGACACCCCAGCCATCTCAAAGAAACATCAAGATATGGCTGTCAGTCAAAGTCACTAACAATTACAACGTGCTCCCCATACGTGCATTTTAACGGTACTGATAGCGTGATGGTTTTTTCTCATGATAAATTTGTCGTAGCGTTTCATTTTGAAGCTAAAGCGGTTGAACGTTTGTGTTTTAAAAAGGCCTTCCACTCTGTAGTCGCAAAGGCTAATCTGGCCAAAATGGAGTGAAGATTATACAGTGTAGAGTCATGTTCTATAATGACGGAACGCGTCCCGCTCTCTTGGCCGTTGGTATGTTCCCAAAAAACAAAAGCACACTCGCATTCTCTCGCTCGTCTGCCAAAACTACAGAAGAACTGACGGCGGGGTCGAGCCAATCTGCTGTGTTGGCTTGCCAACGTTCTCAACGAACTGGAGAGAAACTTCACACCCAAATACTTTCTATTGGCGCTTGGGAGACGAGCAGCCAGCGCACGGGATAGACCTTTGGAGTTATTACCTTGATTCCCGCCAGAACTTAACAGCCTCATAATCAACCAGCGTGAACCAGTTCGACTCTGTATTTTTGTGTGGGGTCATGTTTTAGCTTCTTTAACACCGTTTTAGCTCTCGACTGTTCTTTTCCGATCCTGACGTTTCCAGTTTTGCTCCTTTTGAAAGCACTATCTGATCTGTAACAGAGATCTGTGTATAAACGTAAAGTAAATAAAAGCATGTCTGTCAATTGTCAAGTCACATATGCCAAGGAAGACAATTTTCCAGAAAATACCCTGAAATTTGGCGCCTGCTATTTGCTCTCTATTGCGACTTGTTAGTCTTTTTAATCAATTATTTTCAACTCCAGGCACAGGCGAGAGCGGTAAGAGCACATTCATCAAGCAGATGAGGATCATCCACGGCACTGGCTATTCTGATGAGGACAAGCGAGGCTTCACCAAGCTGGTGTACCAGAACATCTTCACCGCCATGCAGTCCATGATCAGGGCCATGGAGACGCTCAAGATCCCCTACAAATATGAGCACAATAAGGTAAAGCTACAAATTAAAAACCTGAGGAGGAATGTTTAGGTATTTTTAGCGTGTCGGCTATCTCACTCGGAGCAGCCAGCCCTTCATTACTTCCTGTCCTGTTTTTTTTTTTGACACTTCCTGTGTTCTCGCCGTGCTACATGTCACGCCGTCTGTAGATAAACTGGAGCTATTGGTCCATTGGCCTCATGTACCGGGGTAACAAGTCCAAATGACACAAAAATAATTGCATTGAAATAATTCACCAATTGAAAAATTTCCATTTGCGCCCCTGCGCTTGGCAGGAAGTGGAGACAAAGAGTCCTGCATTTGTGCCCACCCTCAATGACCGGAAGCTTTTATGAGGATTGGAAGTGCTGATCAATTATTTAGCAAAGCTGTTGCACGAGCATCCGGTCCGCTCAGGCCTTGTTGGCTGAGCTGCCACTTCTTCTTTCACAAACTTTATACATGCTAATGTGCACACAGGTAATCAACTGGCCAGATGCTGGTTAACGTGTACTATTGATTCTTGTGATTTTAAAAGCAGCGCTTGCCCTCACATCATTTTGCTCCTTCACTGGCTTGTAATGCAGGATAAAATCTTAACAGTCGCTCTTTGTCACCGATTGAAAGTGGACGAGCCACCACGCTGGATTATTTGCGAAGGCTTTCCTAATGAAATGTCTTCTAATAGTGTAGTCGGTCGCAAGGTAGTAACCTCATTTTGAATTCCAAGTGATTATGCCCATTAGTCCTAATTGCGCACAAATGAGGTGTCACATTTATCAGGAAAATCACATTACAAAAGCAGCAACTGGGCCGGCCCAAACTTTGCCCTTAATTGGCTGGATGGGATTTGGGATTTCGGATATTTGGTCCATGTCAAGCCTCGGGGTGTGAAGACTCGATATAGAATGGTTCGTAATTAGCATAAGACTGATGGTGCGAATGCCCCTCCAGGCGAACGCCAACGTGGTGAGAGAGGTTGACGTGGAGAAGGTCATCATGTTTGCCAACCCCTACGTAGACGCTATCAAGAGCTTGTGGAACGACCCGGGCATCCAGGAGTGCTACGACAGGAGGAGGGAATACCAGCTGTCAGACTCTACCAAATAGTGAGTGACGATTGGCTCGAATTTTTTTTTTTTTTTTAATGTTTCAATCTAAATCAATCAATCTATTTTCTGAATTAAAAACCCAAACAAGCGGCAACGTTAGAGGTGCGTTAGGTCAGAGTCGATCTGATTTAAGTTCAAAACAAATCTCGAGACTCACTCCCTCGACATGACTTTTGCGTTTAACTTGCGCCGCTTTTCCGTTTCTCCCTACAGTTACCTGAACGCGTTGGACAGAATCGCCGGAAGCTCCTACCTGCCTACTCAGCAGGACGTGCTGAGGGTTCGCGTCCCCACCACGGGCATCATTGAGTACCCCTTTGACCTGCAGAGCGTCATATTCAGGTGCCACTGGTACCTTGTCTTACTGTCGTCTGCCTCACTGACCCAATTTTGGACGTTTCCAAGTTACCAGCCATTGCTTGGTCTTTTTTTTTTGTTAGCCAAAATATGAGGTCCAATCAAGCTTGTTAGCTGTTTGCGGCCCCAATCATTATATAACTAACTTGGCCTTGTCTAACAAGTGCAATGGCCGCCGACCGACAGGATGGTGGACGTGGGCGGTCAGCGATCGGAGAGGAGGAAGTGGATCCACTGTTTTGAGAACGTCACGTCCATCATGTTCCTGGTGGCGCTGAGCGAATACGACCAAGTTCTGGTGGAGTCCGACAACGAGGTAACCGGCCTTTCCGCAAAGTGGACGCGGCGGCCGCCGTTTTGCGGCCTTTGACCTCATGCCCCATGTGTTTGTTTCAGAACCGTATGGAGGAGAGCAAAGCGCTGTTCAGGACAATCATCACGTACCCGTGGTTCCAAAACTCCTCCGTCATCTTGTTCCTCAACAAGAAGGACCTGCTGGAGGAAAAGATCTTGTACTCTCATCTGGTGGATTACTTCCCGGAGTACGACGGTGAGTAACATCTCTAATGCAAATGCAGACGGGGGAACCTCCAAACACCTTTCATTTTTGCTGCCTCCAGGTCCCCAGAGAGACCCCCAGGCCGGCCGCGAGTTTATCTTAAAGATGTTTGTGGACCTGAACCCCGACAGCGACAAGATCATCTACTCGCATTTCACCTGCGCCACCGACACGGAGAACATCCGCTTTGTGTTTGCCGCCGTCAAAGACACCATCCTGCAGCTCAACTTGAAGGAATACAACTTGGTGTAAGGCGTAAGGACTGGCCTGGAGATGCATCACACTCGCAAATCCAAATCAAATGCTTGCTTGCATCTAATACTAATTTATTTGCCGCGTGGAGGCAAGCAAATGTATTGAAACGTTATGTTGCTATTTGATTAAGAATTTATAGGAAAAAGGAGAAAAGGGTTGCATTCCTTTAAAAAAAAAAAAAGTCACTTTTGACTAACTCGATAATAATAATAATAATGAAAAAAAGGCAAAAACTGTGATTTTAAAAGTATTTGATTTGATATGGATGTGAATCCCGATCAAGTTGGTACCGCCGCCCCCATCGCCCTGTTCTGACTCGAAATGCATACTGAACTACATCTGCCCGTCTCGACACCTCAACATACCGAGATTACTCTGTAAAGTCTCATTACCCAGTCATTTTTTCGGCTTGATGAATGTTTAAAAAATATATATATATTTTCAGCACTAATAATTTCAAGGTGGATAATAGTCAACTGTTAGTGGGAGCTAGTAGTGTGTGGAAAAAAAACTAGTTTACAAATAGATGCCGAGTTGTCCTACTTGTCAATGAGGTGACTCGTAAAGGCCCTTAAGATAGGTATCCACCTTGCTGAAAAAATGCAAGTGCAGATGTGGTTTTGCATGCATTTTTGCCTTGTTTCCCTGCAGCCAACTGAGGTGTTCCCAATACGCGTAGGGGTTATGTGACAAGAGATGAAAATGGATGTTTCAACTGTGCCACAATAACACATTTTTGTGTGAGCGTGCGTTCGTACGTGTGTGTTTGTTATCCAATGTCAAGAGCAACCAAGTACACTCACACATGGGCCAATTGTGGAGGTCAATGTGTGTTTGGCCACACACACACAGGTGCACACACACACACGGCATATTTAGGATTGTCCAATCACACCCCAGTTGCTATAAACGTTTGTACCAAAGTTTTTGATTGGCCATACCCCCCCCCTCTCAGTTTGGAGTATTTTTTTGGTTTGTTCCCAAGAACACAAGCCTGTAATTTACATGTATTGAGGCATAGTGCAATTATGAATGCTATAATCATTGTACATGTACATACATCGCTCTCTCTTGCTCTATAGCTATCTATCTATATATATATCTAAATATATATATATTTAAATATATATATATATATTTAAATATATATATCAGCATCTTTGTTGGCTTTGTAATCATGACTTTTTGTTTATTTTGGCAGATTGAATGTGCGGTATTGGAAAAATATGTATCTATGTAATTGTATTGTATGTCTAATGGCTAATTATTTTTTGATTTTTTTTCTGAAAGAGAATGTGTTATTTACATGTTATTTGTTTCCTTTTATAAGAGGAGAATGTACATTTTGTGTTTTTTGGGCTGTTTTATTTCTCAGCAAAGAAACATTGTTCAGCTTCAGAAGTACATAAAGAGGAATATGATGATGTGTTGCCGTATCCAGTGCGTTGTGTGGAAATATTTCTTTCATTGAGACCTCGTGCTGCATTTACTGTCTATAATAAAAAATAAGATAGATAGATAGATAGATAGATGCAGTGTGACAAAAACTCTTTAAATTTTATTATGTCATTACTTTGGTTTTAAGTACAAGGCGCAATAACATTTTTTATTTATTTTAGCTGGAACTGATTAATGGCATTTCAATTCATTTCAATGGGAGAAGATGACTTGGTATCAAGGCATCGTTGTCCAGTCGCCACACCTCATGTTTATTCAGGGCCTTCCTCCCGTGAGTGAGGAAGAGGAGAGCACGACAACAGTCGCAAGTGGACGAGGGTCAAACATGGGAGGATGCTGCATGTCGTCCGAGGCCAAAGAGAGGCAGCACATCAACGACGAAATTGAAAAGCAGCTCAAGAGGGACAAGAAAAACGGTTGCCGAGAGCTCAAGTTGCTCCTCTTAGGTGAGATTGAAAAATAGTTTGGAATTGTGTGCTCAGGCCGCTGAGTATTTAGGAACACGTTAAAGTTCACTTTTGATGGACATAGTCAGTTTATTGTAGTGGGCTGTGGTATAAAAGCTCTTTGTAATCATTTGACGCTCTTGTAGCACTGCTTTTGAATTCAATTTTACTATTTTGTTTGTTCAATCAACCTAGTTTCCCCTTCCATAGAAATGAAGGCCATGTGAAAATTCCCTCAAAACTTAACAAATAAAATTAAGATCTGTAAACGTAACCTGATTGTATTCTTATTTCATAAATAATCTTACTACGAAACCACCAAAGGTAACTTTTTGTTAAAACGGTGACAAGCGCCTTTGGAGGTGGTGTGTTGGAGGACCGCATAGCTGCTGCGGCTGGCCCTCATGCAAACACATGCAAATGAACCCTTCAAAAGCTACCAGAAGGACGACATGTTACCGTAATAGCTACTATTGAAGTACTCCTAGCGCAGCAAAACTGCTATTTTGGTAGATTTCGTAAAGAACAATGAGTAAGAATGTGTTTGTTCCAAGAAATTTGACTTAATTCAAATGAATGCTTGTTTGCTCAGGTGGCAACTTTTCTGTCCAAATGCAAAGCTTCGGTGGGGTGGGGTGGTTACCATAGCAAACCGTACACATGCAAGCAAAAATATCCCTTGCTCTTGCTCCAAAGAAAAGCATGCAAAGTTCAAGAAATAAAGTATTATCGGAACTGATGATCATAACCAAAAATCACCAAAAAGGTGTGACCGAACCAAAACTTTGCCCCAGGCACGGGTGAGAGTGGTAAGAGCACCTTCATCAAACAGATGAGGATCATCCATGGAGGAGGATACAGCGAGGAGGACAAACGCAGCTATGCTAAGCTGGTCTACCAAAACATCTATACGTCCATGCAGACCATGATCAGGGCCATGGAGACCCTGCACATCCCCTTCCGTGACGCACGCCAGCAGGTAGGAAGGTATCGCTCTCTGCCGCAAACATCATTTGTACATTTCTGCTGTGTGGCAGATGAGTGCCAACATGCTGCTGGATGTGGAGGTGGCCAAGGTGGAGGACCTTGATGGAGAGCACGTGGCGGCCATGGGAAGATTGTGGAATGACGGCGGGATGCAGGAATGCTTTGATCGCCGCCGGGAATACCAGCTGTCTGACTCCACCAAGTAGTGAGACCAAAGACCATCGTCGATACAATTCGATGATCAAAAACGATGAGCAAAAATTCTGACCATAAGGATTCTAATGGCTAAGACATTTCTGACCATAACCATGAGCAAAGATTTGATCAGATATGATCAGAACGCGCCCAAAAAAAAAAAAGTGACAAAATCATCCTGACCAAAACCATGACGAAAATCCTGATTGATCTCATGAAAACCACAACCGAAAAACACTTCAGAATAAAACCCAACCGTCCCGCTTGATCCTCCAGCTACCTCACCGAAATGGATCGGATCTCGCAGGCATCCTACATACCTGACCTCCAGGATATCCTGCGAGTCCGGGTTCCTACCACGGGCATCATCGAGTACCCTTTCGACATGGAGAGCGTCATTTTCAGGTGTGGCTCCCCATATACAAGTGTACGAACACAAACAAAAACTTCTTTTTGTGGCTGGTGTCAGGATGGTGGACGTGGGCGGTCAACGCTCCGAGCGAAGGAAGTGGATCCACTGCTTCGAGGACGTCACATCCATCATGTTCTTGGTGGCGCTCAGCGAGTACGACCAAGTTCTGGTGGAGTCCGACAATGAGGTGAGGGCGTGGGATATGTCAAAACAAAAACACCATCCAGGGTTTTAAAGTAGGGTTTCATACTCGGGTTAGGGTTTCAAAGTAGGGCTTAAAGCTAGGGTTAGGGTTTCAAAGTAGGGTGTCACGGAACGGATGGAGCAGGGCGTCCAGGGTTTATTGGAGAAAACAGAAACAGACTCGGCAAACTGACATGACTTAACAAAATAACGAGAGGACCAACTGACAGGGACGTGAAACAAAGGACGTGAAGATATTAAACGACAACAAGAACCAAAAGACATCAAGACAACATCAACACACAATGATCCGACGGGTTGTGGGGGACAGACAGGACTTATATACACGACAGGTAACAAGAGGCAGGTGAGAATAATCAAACTAATCGTGCACACAGGAGGGGAGGGGCGAGTACACAGACAGAAACCAAGACAGAGACACATAGTAACACGGCTGGGGACGAGACGTGACATAGGGTTTAAAGTGAGGGCTAGTGTTTCAAACTTGGGTTTCATACTAGGGATGACAAGTAAGAAGAAGAAAAAAAAAGAAAAAAACGCAACGATGACCGAGACCACTGATGTCATGGAATTTGTCAGAACCGCATGGAGGAGAGTAAAGCTTTATTCAAGACCATCATCACATACTCGTGGTTCCAGAGCTCCTCCATTATCCTCTTCCTTAACAAGACAGACATCCTTCAGGAGAAGATCCTGCACTCCCACCTGGCTGACTACTTTCCACAGTTCTCTGGTTGGTTCCTTCAAGAATCATTGTTGCAAATTTAATTCGACCATTCTAATGACCTCTGATAGCTGGCAAATCTATCAAATGAAATTCTAAAAAAAGGAAATGTGTTTGCTTTGACTGGGACAGATCCGTGTCTAGATATTGGCTTTCTTGAATCATTATCGAAAAAGCGAATAGCTGAAGAATTCATCGTATTTTAACTGGGTCACTTCATCGGCTAAAATAAAATAATAATCCAATGTGCAATGTTTAGGGCCTCGCCAGGACGCGTTGGCGGCTCAGGAGTTCATCCTGCAGATGTACCAGGAGCAAAACCCGAATAAGGACAAGAAGCTCTACTCGCACTTCACCTGCGCCACCGACACGGAGAACATCCGCTTCGTTTTCGCCGCCGTCAAGGACACCATCCTCAGACAGACCCTCCAGGTCTTCAACCTGCTCTAAACACCTTAACCCCATTCATATCTTCATTTTTTTGTGCTCCAGTATATTCATATAAAACTTTTCATTTATTTAAGCAGTGGCCATCATTAGTGGAAATTTAGATATAGTTTTAAAATACCCCCAAGACATTATTTTTGCACTTGTTTGGTTAGTGTTTATGAATTGTCATAACAAGAAAGCTACTCCCATAAAGGTGTCTTACCATTTAGTCAACATTTCAGTGAAATATCAGCAAAAAATCTCAACAGCTTTGGGAGATAAAACTTTATATTCATGTTCAATAAACATCCCTATATAACAGGGGTGGCCAACCAGTCAGAGACTAAGAGCCACATTTTTTACTGTCATCGCAAAGAGCCACATCATACACATGAGCACACATGAACACCCCCCCACATACACACAAACACGCACGCGCGCGCACGCGCACACGCACGCGCGCACACACACACCCCTCTGCTCAGCCAAATTTATTGTGTGACATTATTATGTCACGCACCAACATGATAATGACAAATTGACTCCTACAGTACTAAAACCACAGACCAAAGACCACATTTTCAACAATGAACATTGTGTGCATTGTCTCACACAGACAAACTCTCAGTTCAACAAATTCCACAAACAAAAACATAAGTTTTTTCACTTACTATGTTTGGCGGGACAGACCATTCGTTTGAGTTCGTCGTTTTCAGGAGACAAGATTTCAATAACGTCACTGAGGCATATTTGAACGAACTCCACTTCATTGTATGGCTTTTTAGCCCGTGCAATGTTCCAAGCCAGTTGAAACAATGCAAGTGTGACAGTCTCTGAGTGCTTCGTAATTTTTTTGAAAAACTGTACCTATTTTCCAAAGTCTCCAAACTTGTGCTTGCGAAATTCAGTCCCTTTTGCAAAGTCCTTATCGATATTGGCATGAAGTGAGCTGAAGTGGCGCTGACCATTTGAAGCTTTTAAATGCGCCAATGACGTCCGACATATCAGGCAGAATGGCTTGCCATAGCGTTCAACAAAAAACAACTTTAACTCTGTTAAAAACGTCCTGTGTTCATCGTCATATATTCGTTTAGCTGTGCATTTTTTCCTTGCCATTTTGGCACGCGTCTTGTCAGCTTTTCTGGACCTAATGGGCCCCCGTAGTCACAGTCGCCATTCATTAAAAAGCCAGCAAAACCAATCGCTCTGTTTGTCCCTCCTCCTTTGCGGGGTTTCACCTCACGCGCATGCGCGTTTGACCAAAATACCATATTGAACTCAAGCGAAGCAAATACGCACGAAAAATAAACACAAATGTTGATATGAACGTAAAAGAGCCGCATGCGGCTCGCGAGCCGCGGGTTGGCCACCACTGCTATATAATATTTAAAGTTTGGTTTGTGTAGTGTGGAAAGAAAAGTAGAAGCAAGCCCTCTAATTATGCATTTATTGAACAGAAAAAAAAAAAAAAGCCACTGCAGTGAATACCTGAAGACATACATCAGCATCAAAATATAAAAAAGCAAAATGTTTTAAAAATGTTAATTACGAGTCCCTCCTTTTAAATAGTTTTTTTTGTCGTATTAACACGGTTGAAAAAAAGGGAAAAAAACGTCTACATGTTTCAAATGAAATGAATAACCTCACATAAATGAAATATCTTCAAATTGTATGGACTTGTTAAAACAAATAAAGCTATCATCCCGGGAGCTTTTGTGATTTAGTATTTTTGAAAACTGAAAACATTTTAGCCCCCTCCCAAAACTGATGTTTTTACCTCCATATTTGATCAAAAAGAGAAAAAAAACATTAAATAAAAGTGTGAATCTCCAAATGTGTGTAATTTTGTATACCCAACATAAAAAAAAACTAACCCAAAAAAGCAGCTCATCTCTGGATGGTGAGCACATGTAATATAAAAACATAAAAATTACAGTCATTATACCCAGTGTGTGAATGGATTTATATGTATATATATATATTTCGGTATATACATAGCCTACAAGATTAATATACAGCAGTTCAGTATAAAAAAAATGGCATGCGTTTTAACTTACACACTCCAGAGATTTAGCGTGCGGAAATGAATAAAAAAAAAAAAAAAACACTGTAGTTGTCGCAGAGTATCAAACGAGTCATTCTGTGAGCGTGCGTCATTAAAAGTCAGGCAGAAAAAAAAAAAGTGACTTTTGCAAATTTTATAAAACTTGCACACACAGTGAACACACAAGGTGAGGTGAACAAACAAAGGCACTGATGGACATGAGCTCTATCGTATATATTTTAGTGTGTGTGTGTGTTTTTCTTCTATGACTCGTTTCACTGGTAAGGACACAATGCGGATTAGCACCTCCAGGACATCTGCTCAAATGGCTTCCCATGTTGGTGTTGCCATTTGGTATTTCGGTAAACTGTCCCTGGCGTCCTCCAGTTTGGCCAGAACCCACTGAAAAGACAACGAGTCAGAACCTTCTAACCCGAGCGAGCATGAAGAGGATTATAGCGAAAGACGACGACTCACCGTGGCGATCTCGGGCGTTTTGAAGTTAATGATCTTGCCGAACTCTTTGGCGTGAAACACCGACTTGACTCGCTCCTGCACACGGTACAAAAAAAAAAAAAAAGATTGATTTAAAAGTCAAACAGTGATATTCAACATCCTGTTGGAATACAAATGTTGGGGGGAGGAAAAAAAAAGAAGAATGTCAATAGAGATTTGCAATACTTTTTGATATTTTTCCCCCCCTCAGTTTTTCAATAAATAAATAAATAAAGAAATAACTGCACTCACCTTGGCCTCGATGCGCAGCCGTCGGTTCTCCACAATGGTGGGCGCCTTGGTGAACTCGTCAAACAAGTACTGCCACTCGCAGATGAGCTGACCGAATGTTCCCGTGGTTACGAAGAAAACACCCCTTGGATGGCAAAAAGCAAGATCATCAAGGGAAGCCATCAATAACGTCACTAACCATCAAGCGGGGAGCGAGTACTTACTTCTTGGTGATCATGAGGAAGTCCGAGTCGTTGACTTTAGCGTGAGCAAAGTAACGGTACTTCGCAAAACGACCGTTCTCGATTTTCTGTAGAGAGAGACGTAACATACAAATCACACCTACACTAAAACGACTATTTGCAGCGAGGTCTTGCGGCCTTGTCGGTAGGGTTGAGAAACAAAGACAATGAGTGGCAGGGTTAGGGTTAAAAATGTCAAAAACTTTATTGAACGAAATGGTGGGAAACTGGGACAAGATGGGAAAACAACAATGGAACATGGCAGAAACATCAAAACAGAAATGGTGAAAAGCAAAAGGGTCAAATCCCCACACGTGAAATAGAATATTACAAGAACGCGTAGCCGCTTACAAATACAATAAATGTATCTCACCCTATCAAGAATTTTGGCAGGACAAAAATAATCTAACTGTGCTTAACCAATTGGTTTTAGAGAAGCCCCATTGAAGTGCGTTAATGCAAATGCTTTCAGTGAGCACTCGACTTCTTACTCCCTTCATTGAAGAGTAAATAATTGTCAATTTTTTTTTTTTTTGAGCTCGGCGCGCTATCTGTCTTCCTCATCCTCACAATCCTCCTCCTCCTCCTCCTCATTCTCATCACCACAATCATCGTCATTGTCAGTGACGTCACTGAGGTTCAAGCTACTCTGTGGATATGACAAGAAAAAAGGTGGTCAAGTAAGACACACGACTAAACAAAACCGTCGGGCCACGACGACGGTCCGCAAAGTCACTCGCTAACCGTCTGATCAAACCTCTCAGAACTGCGTCATAATGACCAAAGTCACCATTCTGACCTCAGAACTTCTCAAATCCATCCAAGGCAAATTGCGCCCCTTAAACTCAAGTATCAAGTGCCATTGTAAGCATTGCGGCGTCATCGAATATGCGTAATTGTAGGGCGATGTGACCTCATTAACTGCCATTGACGGGTATAGACGTCAATGATTTTAACTGGGCTGGCAGTTAACATCATTGACGTGACCCAGTGCACGTGGGTCTCGGTCCTACCTGAAGCATTTGACTTCCGATGCCCTCCCTCTGCTTATACGGCCGTATCACGCCGTCTTCGTGGATGAAGCGAGGGGGGCGCAGGGATTGGATGTCCTGCGATGTCTCTGCCGCCCTAAAATGGACGCACAGATTCCATACGCGGGTTCAACGAGCGCGTGACTCACTTTGCAAGTTGTTCTCAATTGGACCAACCTCTTGATGCCTTGAAAGGTGCTGCTGGCCATGTCGATGATGCCTCCGGTGGGCCTGGCGACGGCACCCACCAGGCCTTTGCCGACTCCTTTGAAGAAGCCCGCCGCGCCTTCCTTTTGGGCTCCTGAAGAGCAACGCCATTTGACACACTTTTAAAAGACATTGTAAAACTTATTCAAAAACTTTCGCTGCCAGCTTAGCTGACAGTTCAATGAACGGCTAAAAAGTGCAAACGTAATATAGCCTAGCAAACCTTTAATGGGTTTGGTGACAATGCCTGTTATTCCGCTGACGAATCCCTGACGAGAAAAACATCCCAAGTTAGCCATTGCTTCTTGTCAACATGTCATTGTGGTGGTGCAATCTGTACCGAGACCAATCCTTTGCCACCCCTGGTGAGCCCCTCTCGGAGGCTACTGGGCTGCTTGTTCATGGTCTCTCGCCTCTTCTGCTGGTACTCTTCATCCATGGTCATGGCGGCCACGCCCTTGGCCATGGCGCCCGTGATCCTGGAGGCAGCACCTGCTATGCCCCCTGGGGTGTGCACGGGTTTCATAGTTTGTCAACTAGTAGTCATAGTCAACTAAAATTGAAATGGTCTTCAAATACCCCCCAAAAAAACCCCGCATTAAACAACTCTTTAGACATCAGTTCATTTCATGAAATTGGACTGAAATCTGAAGACATCTTATATTGTCAATATATTGAACAAATCCATTGAAAACGGACTAAAACCAGAAATCAATCCATTGTAAATCATACTCGCTTACCAACAGCTCCTCCTACGAGGGCCTTCACTCCGAGCGCCATCCCTTCCACAAACTCCTCTGGCCCCTGGATCGCGCCCTGGGGAACACCAAAACGCAAACGTAACCACGTTAATACAACGGTGCGCATTCATTTGACACCATTTTGACTTTTTGTCATCCCAATGGTGAAAAAAAACAACAACTTTGTCATACGGTACGGAAATGATGTACTTGGACTTTCCTTCTTACCTGATAGGGCTCGTAGAAGAAGGCCTCCACTCCCTCAGACAGCCCTCGGATCAGACCGAATGGATTACCCAACACATCTAGGCCCAGCACCAGCACATACATTTGCTTGATTGCCTGAAATATACAGTGGTACCTTGTCTTACAAGTTGAATTCATTCTGGGCCCACATTGGCATTTCTCAGTGCAACTTGGAATCGAAAAAACGAAAGATCACCATGGTTACCTGTTTGGAATAATGCCTGACGACTTCCCACTGGAGCTGCTGGGTGGTGCAGAACTGGAACGTCAACTCAAAGAAAGCAAGCCTGACGCAAACGACATTGGATAGTGAGGCATCGATGATGTGACTTTTTTTGGTCGCGAATCATCGGCACATACTTGAAAACGACATCTTGCACATCGGTGAGCGTGGCGCCGATGCTCTTGAGCAACAGGTTGAGTGACTGCACGGGGATGAGTTCCCTTTCCCTCTTTTCCTTCAGGCCGTCCTCGCCGCCCGTGCTCAGAGAGAAACTCAAGTGGAGCTGGCAAAAAAAAAAAAAAAAAGCCTCAGGAGATTATTTTTATGTGCAAAATTAAAGTTTTTTTTTTTTTTTTTAACCGGCTGGAAAAACACAAAAACAAGACAGAACACAAATTAACACCGTACCTTGATGGGGGAAATGTGGAAGTACTCGTAAAGGCTGATGGGCGTGTTATCAGCGGCGGAAACGTGGTTCAGCTCATTCTTTATATACTCCACATCTTTCTCAAAAAGTTCCACCTTAAAAAATAAATAAAAAAAAGCAAGTGAATAAACACAAGTGCTCAAGCCGTAGGTCCAACGATACGAGTTGAGGACCGGACCGGACCTCCTGTTGGACGCTGGTGATGTTGGCATCCTCTGGGGTGAACAGCTCCAGGATTGCATAGAGGAAGCCCAGATCCAGTTTCAGATCCATTTCTTGGATCAGCACCATGAAGTACCTGAGGAGAAAGTGAGCGCAGTAAAGTAGTGCATGTGTTCATTTTGCTATAGTTGGTTCAATAAAGTGACTAAAAGTGAGACATTACAACATTGTACATTCTAACTAATCATGATAAGAAATATCATAAAATTAAAAATGAGCTCCTGTTCTTACTTGATGCGGGAAATGTTAGAGTGGCCTGCAGCCCTGGTGACAATGCTGAGATCAGTCAGAGGCTTGGGTTCTGTGAGAAATGGCAAAATACGTCAAAAGAGACAAAAACAAGGAATAAGGAGGGGGAGAAAAATAAAAATGAAATGGTGAGCTCAACGGACCTGAATCCATGGTGACGGACTTTGGAAGCTTCACCGGGTAAAAAACGAAGGGGAAGATGGCTCCTGGGAGCTGATTCTGGATCTGTGCCACGTACGTCGAAAATAATACATTGAGGACACTTTTTGTAGTAAGTTGGCTTCGCAGTGACGGGGAGTCTGACCTGGATGTGATGGATTTGGACCCGGTAGGCACTCTGGCGAGGCGAGACGCGGTACTCCACATTGACGGCCGGAAGAAAGTGCCTTCTGAGAGGGGCGTCGCACGGCTGCAGCAATCGCATGTCTGTTCCGTTGGGTGACAGGCACACCTGCCGGAAAATGGACAAATAGTTAGAGATATATCAAAATAGTTAGAGATATATAGTTATCCATATTGATATGTGTGTGACCTGGAAGCTGTTATCCAGGTCGACGATGGCTTTGTCGACAGGCCCGGATTCAATGTACTGCTTGAAGTGTTTCTCCAACATCTTAGCCGCCTCGGCGCTCATGGGCTTCCAGCGGTTCTTCTTCTTGGGCTTCAGTTCCCACACCACATCAGAACTGCAACAGAAGGATAGGGGTGGGCACAAAAACGCGACGCGGTACCAGGAGACGTACCTGGTGATACCGATGTAGGAGACCTCCTGGCCGCTGCTGTTGTTGACCAGCGAAACGCCCACGTTGTAGAGCGAAAGTACGATTTCCTGCTGGGCCAACTGTGCCTTCTCGCTCTCGCACAGCAGATTGTAAATGCGCCGCTCCTCGGTGAACAGCACCGTGCGCTGAAGACCTTGGGGACCACAGCCGCGCATTTCTTTCGGGACTCTATTGCCAGACGTGCGGTATTGATTTTACCTTCGTAGAGGGAGACGACAAAAAGCTTGCCTTCCTTCCCCAAGTCCTCATGCAGATCCTGTGGATGCGAGAAAGCCAGGAGGGTTGCAACACACTCACATGCTCATTTGACATGCACCTGTGGCTAAAAAGCAAAGCGTGGAGAGTCTGTGTGCAGTCGATGAATAGCGTCATCATTGATAACAGACTCTCAAATATACGCATACATTGCTTAATTTCTTGCCTCTTTGTATTATTAATATCATTATTATTTTTTTTGTTATTTTATTATGAATGATTATGATGATGATGATTATTAATAGTATTATTGATTATTATTATTGTATAGCTACAGCAGCAAGTTTTTTTTTTTCCATGCACCTCTTCGCTTTTAAGCTTCCCACTGTATTTGCCGCAATTCCAGCAAAGTTCCCGGGAACCCGTGGGCTTGTTCCAAGTGTAATGCACGGCTTTCCCCGCCTCCAGCTCTTCCACTTCTTCGGGCTTCTGGGAACTGCAAACGGCAAAGAAAAGACATCAAAGACAGGAAATCACATCATGATCAGAAAGAAAAAAAAAAAAAAACAACAACAACAAAACAAAAAAACCCTCCCTGGATGCAAACGAAATGGGCCGCCATATGACAGACCCCTGAGCCACCGAGAATGTACTACCATGGAAAACCCTCCAATCCAAAGAAGCTGTCTCAAACATCCTAACAAAGAGGAATTGACAGAGCTGACCAGCGAAAGATGCAAGAGAAGCAATTCCGCCGGAAGATTCTCATGATTTGATATTGATGATGATTTGACACTAAGTAACGCATTAGACGAGATCACACTTATTCCTCCTTTTCTACCTGTCCTCATCCACTGAGAAAGAGAGGTCCAGCAGCTCATTGGGCACCCATGCTGACTCTGTCTGTATGCTGCATGACCCACAACACACACACACACACACACATACACACAAAGCATATAAACACACTTGAAAAAATGAGCTCAACTCGCTGTAGAAATCTGCTACACTTCCCGTATACACTCGATTGTATTACGGAGGTGGTAGCAGGGCCTTACGACTTATTTTGCGGCGCGCTTTCGAAGCATTCTTATCTACTTAATATTCAGCGTCGTGGGAATGCCGTTACACTGCAAACTGAAGTAGCGATGAGCAAATCCTCGTACCTTTTCAAATGGTGATAAGGGATCATCAAGGTGCAGGCTAAAAGCATCGTAAGTAAGAGTTGTGGCTTCGAAAGCAAATGGCTGACTTGGATGATAACAATGAAATGGCAGTTGACATATTTCTGGTTGTCAATGACTCACCTCTGATAGAACTGCAAAGTTTGGTCTTTCGTGTGGTTGATAATAAGGAAAGGGGCCGCGCCATCGTGGTAGTCGGAGAATCGGATGGTGGCCGAGTGCTCCGATACGTTGACGTCGACGACGATCCCGCCCACCTAAGACAAAAAAAAAAAAAAAGATCACAATTGAAGCTAATGTTTCCTTTGAAGTCGGACGCTCGTCCATTTTGTTGGCCTTACGTTGTTATCCAAGTGCAGCAATAAGCAGTTCTCCGGACGCGAGAAGTTGATCACGCGTGGCGGAGACAGACAACCTTCTACTTTCACTTTCACGAGTTTGGCATCATTTTCCGGCCAGAAGGGAATGGCGGACTAAAAGATGAAGAAAACTGACAATTTTGAAGGACTCACCTTTTGATTGTCAACGCGTAATATGATGGCAGGCTCTGACCTGTTCAGGCGGGACCACGGTCCAGCTCTCCTGGCCCTCCTCGCATACAAAGATGGTCTGCTTGGTCCGGTTGACCAGCAGGTAGAACGGCATGAAGGTCACGATGCGGGTGAGACTGAAGCTGCTGGTGTCGATCTTCACTCCAACCTGACGGATGACGGAGAGAGGTGAGCCGAATGGATCAAAGGTTGTTTTGCTCTTTTTGAGCGGGATCGTATCTCAGCTGACGCTCACCAGATAATCTTTATACTGGCCTTTGCATTTCACATCTCCGTAGCTCCCGACGGTGTCCAGTGAAAAATCATCGGAGTGTTCGCTTTCCGAGATCATGAGGCGAACCTGAGAGAAACGAGAAATACGATTTAAGCTTCGTAATGGTTGAATTCCTCAACGATCGACTTGCCTTGTTGTTCTTCAGGAAGTAACGAGGTTTGAAGGAGAAGAGCAGCGGCATGTCGTAATCCAGCGGGTGCTTGCGGTGGATGTCGTCCGCCTTGTACTGCAGCAGCCTGCCCGTCTTGTTCACCATCCAGTACGGCGAGTGGATGGCCACCACCGTCTGGCCCTGCTCGTACTTGACGTGGACGGCGATGTCCAGCTCCACCCGCCGCCTCTCCGTCCCCTCGCAGACGTCGTCCTCCTCCAGGCGGAGGGACTGGAACACGGTGAAGGTGATCTCCTCCTGCTCGCTGCGGAGGCTGTTGAAAAAAAGACAAGAAGCTAGAGAACCGTAGACTATTTCAAAAAGTATCTTTTTTTTTCAGACCTGTACTGAGCAGACCAGTCTTGAGCGAGGTAGTCAATCAGGCAGAGGTCCAGGCTGGACTGGTCGATAACGGCAGTGTGAAGTTGGGCGGAGTGGCCCGGGGTCAGCGTGGACTCCGGCCCGCACTCGCTACCGTCCTGTTAAGTGGATTCGTCGCAGTTTAGTCTTTTTGTAAGTACGCAGACTCTCGGAATAGCCATACGTTGAGTTTGTAGGTGACGGGGTAAGGCAGCAGATTCCGTAGCAGCACGCAAGGCCACAAATGGAGAACAAAGGGCACGTCAAAGTTGTCCCCCACGCCGCCAGTGTCTTTGAACGTCACCGCGTCCTTCACAGGCACGATGTTGACCGTCAGCACGCCGCCCAGGTTGCCGCTGCGGCGGCACCGTTGCTCAATGTGAGCTTTGGGCTGCTGGAGGTCCATGTCGTTGTAGCTGAAGCCCTCAGAGCACTCAAACTGGTCGCCACCTTCACCCGTGACGGGCTGGAGGCTCAGCTCAGACCTGAGAGGAAAGGAAAGTGTGACTTAGGGATTCGCCACACTAATTGAAAGCATAATTTGGCTTTTTTTTTTTTTTTTTTAAATATATAATTTTTTGGGGGCTTTTTTTTTTTTTTAAATATATATATTTTTTCTGCTGCCAATGAAAATAAATTCCATGCCGTCTTTGACAACCCTTTGCTCCGCCCCTAACAACCAACAAAAGCCAGACTTGCCGTGATGTCCAATAATTTGCACGGAACAGGACCAGGTAATGCTAAGTGAATTCTACTTTAATGAAAGCGTGCCACCTATGTGTTACTAAGACAATTGTGAACTGTTATAGATTGTGACAAAATGTGTGTTCACTTACCCGTACGAGACCAGAGGGACACAAAACTCCTCTGTCGGTAACGACGTACCCAAATACGTCGAGCCCTCGAACACTTTAAAGGGGATGTCGAAATGGTTGATGATCTGCAGGGGGGGGGAAAGAAAAAAAAAAAAAAAATCAAAAATACTCTGATGTATAACACACACGTCTGCGTCGTGGTACCTGGAAAGGCGAGCGGATCTTGATGTACTTGCTGCCTTCCGAGGAATAAACCTGACACACCAGGAAGCGGGGGGCCCCCGACACCTCGTGCATGACTCTGTACATTCTCCGTCCGACCTTGATCAAGGGGATCATGCTGGCGGACGTGTGGCCCGCTGGAGCTGGACCAAACGGCACAATGTCAGTCAGTACACAATGAAATTCATCCCAGAAATGATCGGTTGGACGTACTCGGCTGTATGTAGCAGTCCTTTTCGTTCAGGGAGGTCATTGCCGAGAACTGGTCCGATTCGGTGGTGACGGAGTAGTCCATCCCGAGCGTTTGGCCGTCCTGCAGCTCGACCGTGTGGTCGTTGCTGTGCGTGGCGACGGGGGAAAACATGTCGCTGTACTGGACAAACACGGGCAGGCCCAGGCGGTTCTTTACGACAAACGGAGCCTCGTCTTTCTGGAAGCATTCGGCCGTCTCCTTGGCGGCCTCGGCAAAAGCCTGCGGCGAAGGAATGTGGTCAAAGATCTCCAGACGATGTTGGATATTTTGCACTTCTCACCATGCCCAGGTTGCTCAGCATGGCAAGGCCACATTTGGAGAGGGTGATGTTGAGCTGGTCCATGCTGCTGATCACAATGACAGTCTTGTAGTCTGGGACGTTGTAGTCCACCTCATCTGCCCACTCCGCGTTCTTTAAGGGCTTTGTTTTCATCTGCTTGTACAAATCACAAACAATCAATCCAGGTTGATTGAGTTCAAACTAAATGAAATCCGTATTTTCAAGTAAAAAAAAAATACTAATTTGCTAAATTCAGAATACTGCCACAATTGACCAAACTCGAATAATTATTAGTAAATGACGCAGAGAAAATCCAGATTTTTTTTTTTTTAAATAAATAATTTTACCAAGCCAGCAGTCAGTAACGTTACAAGACTGCGTACGTCTCGTGCGTGCGTGCAGGCAGGGCGTGTGTGTATAACTACGTTAAATTCCAGTCTCCAGGGTCTCCCGGGTCCATCTCTCGTCTCATCCTCTAATGGCTCCAGCAGCGGCTCCCACACTCCCACCACCTCGTTGTAGTAATGGACCTGAACATGATCATGAACGTGAGCGCTACCTTGCTGAGCTCGGCTCAAATAAAGCAAGTCAAAGTATTGCAGGAATTAGATTTGAACTCGTGTCATCTGCCATACCTCTAAATTCAGCTCACTCCTCAAGTTGATGAGCGTGGACCAGTTTTTGACATCTCCTTGGAAGGAGGATTTTGCTAGAAGCATGGGCACGGTGCGGTGCCCCACCCCGGCCTCCAACGTCACGCAGATTGATTTGATGTCCATCTGAGAAGGAAGGACGGACGGACAGCCCGTCGAATCAAAATTTCAGTGGAGCTATTTCAATGGAGGCTTTTACCTTAAGCGACTCCCCCTGTGGAATCAACGGGGCCGCAGCTTTCGTGCTGGCTTCTCCCTGCTCCTCCAGGAACCAAAGTTTGAGCTCCTTCCAGCCCCGTTTCTCCCACATGTCCACAGGGACGGGACTTTCGAGCGCCTCCGTGGTCTCTTGGGTGGGTGTCAGGGCCGAGTGGATGGAGAGGACCGTCTTGATGATGATGGGTGAAACCTGAAATTCCATGAAGTGCACATATTTTCCCATGGAAATATCCGGCAATCAAATCAAATACAATTTAAAATAACAATAAATGAAATTTAAAAAAAAATCAAATTGAATCCATGTCAGCGGCAGCAGTCAGCGCTCACCAACCTTGAGTGTGAGAGAGTTGATGGAGATGTCCATAATTTGCGGAGACGTAGGTGTCTGACAACTCTGAAAGGACACCTGGCATGGCTGCAAAACCGTGGTCACGTTGTGAAGCCTCTTCTCCCTTAGGAACGGGCAGGCCACCACCTAAAATGAACACAGAAACGGCCGGCGCCGTCCAAAAGGCTCTCCGGCACCACGCAAACGGCGTCGTACCTTGAGGTCTTTGATGGCGGCCGTCATCTTTGAGCTCTCCTCGTCGTTTGTGATGACTAACTCGCACTGCGTGGTCATCACCAATGCCAGCCCGTCGGCGCGCGTCAGGTCGGCCACAAAAACGATCTCCGGGTTTCGCACCACCACGTTCATTTTCGACTTGGACACCTTGGTTGGAGCAGGAACTGAGCCGGAAATACCAAAAAAGACAAGTCGTGAGCAATCACAGTCCATCCATCTGGAGTTTGTCTCAAAGCCACTCACTTGATTCCTCTTGCTGAGCGGGGGTGTTGTTGTTATCTACCGGCGCCGGGGTGTTCTTGGCTCGCGGCCTTTCGGCAAAACCCTCCTTGGTGGCGTTGAGGAAAATATCCGTCACGGTGAGGAGGAACTCCATGCTGGCGCACAGGTACACGTCTTGAACCACCGTGTCTAAGGCGCTGCCTTCGTGGCTCTGCCGGTAGGTGACCTCCACCATCATGTTCTTTTCCGTTCCGGGACGCATGCCCATCATCCTAAAACGGGGGAAAGCTTGCTTGATGAACTCAACTGTTTCATCCAGGCCCGGGAATTAAGCGCAGTAGCGAAGGATTTGTACGTTCCCATGTGCCACCGCTCTAATTTTGTTACCTTGGGCTGACCGTCTTGCTATTTGGCCTCTTGTCATCGAGGAGGCAGGTAGACAATCGGACGGCGGCCTTCATGGAGCTGTCGGAGTACATGGTGAAGGAGGTGGAGATGGTGCCCAGGGTGAACTCGCCAAGTTTCAGTTCATCATTGTGCGGCTCCACATGGAGAAGCTGGTGAAGATGGCGATAGTGAGCGATCCCAACGCGCCAATCACGGCACGCCTCGACTTTGACCTGATCACCTCGTTCACGTTGGGCTTGAACAGGACCAGCGCCATGGAGTCAATCTTGAAATCTCCTTTCATGGTAGTCTTCAGCTTGACGCTCTTCTGCGTCTCCACCACGGCTGCCGTCACCACCGTGTTGCCTAACATAACGGAGAATGTCAAAGAGGTTTTCGCTCACTTTGTGGACTTCTGAGGACTTACCGTTGGGTCTGTCTGCGTTTCCGGAGCTGGGCCGCTCCTTGTCAGAAGTCGAGTCTTCAGCGGGGGCGGGCGCAGTGCCAGAATTCTCCGAGAGGTTTTCACTGAGAGTCCGGAAGATAACCACCATGTCATCCTGGCTGAGGTTCAACTGTTTGGCGAGAGACACAAACCATACTAAGAAAAACTCTTTTTTCTCCACAGAGCACAGTCGGTTCAAAAGTTTTTTTTGCAGCCCAGAAAGTGTTGCGCATGACATTGAAAAGTGTCAAACACTAAAATGGATTACTTACGCTCAAAGGCATAAGATGAGCGGTGATCTCAATGTCGGGGATGCTTTGGTACCAGTTGGACGAAAGATTCCTCTGAATCTCCACTTCCAGGCTGATTGGTTGCAACAGGTCGCTTTCACCCCGAAACACTCCATTCACTAATGTTGTCCTGCATTAAAAAAATAAAAACAATACTTGGCCCTTACAGCAAGATGTTTGTTATTTCTCTGCAAACCTTGCTTGCGCAAAGTGCAAATCATACCGATACATCTTTAGATCCGTGAGCTTGACTTCCATGATGTCCACCACAGGTGGGATCTTGCTGTGACTCTTGGAAGGCTGCATGGCAAAGTGATTCTTGACCGCCAGGAAACCTAGATCGGCCACCAGCACGTTGGGGGACGAGGACGACTGCGGCACAAAGATGACGGGCGCTTTGAAGCGGACGTTGAGGGCCACGCGCGTGCTGCGCTTCGACAGCTCCTTCACGCCCGACGCCGCCTTTTCGGCCGCCTGATGGGTCACTTCGGCCACAGCCTCTTTGGCCTCCTGGAAGTTGTTTACGAAGGCCTGTGGGAGTGGAGTGAAAAAGTGTGATGGAAGACCAAAAAAAAAAAAAACCCCCACACGATTCTCACCAGTATGGAGGACAAGAACTTGTTGAGGAAGACGACTTGGATACATCCCACTGTCAACGTGACCGAGGTGTCAACCTGAGACATGTCGAGGTAGGCGTCGCCTTCTGTGGCGTCTGTGTGGTTGATCATCTGGAAGGCAAACACCTCCCTGTCTGCGATGGACACGGCCTGAGAGCGGAGACAACAATAGAAAGTCAAAACGGCAGCCATGACGGTTGAGAGGAGAAGAACTCGCAGTACCTTCTTATAGAAGGCCGTCTCGTCACAGTCAAACACGATGATGTTCTTCAGATTGGCCAGGACCTTCATCTCTCGCTTCCTCATCAAAACCTCCGAAACCAGGCCTGACGAAGATAAGGGGACAATTTTGGGGAACAACTACAAATGATTTTTGTAGACCATGCGAGAAAATGCTCCATTTCTGAATGATACCTTCGATTCTGATCTCCGAGATCATGGATGTCTGCCCTCGAATGTAAACCTTCAGAGAGCGGAGATCGGCTCGGAGGTGCGTGTTGATGACGGCCGCCGCCTTGGAATTCTTTGGTACTGTGAGAGCGGATGGACTCGTTAAAAGAGGGGGGAAAAAAACCCCGCTTTTGTCACAGAGGGTGGGTCTGAAAAGTATGCACGTTTATGTTTCCTTGGAATCAAATGATTTCATTCAAAGTTCCCATTACTTTTTCTCTTGGCAACGGTGGCCTCCTTCTTGCCCTCCTCCAGCTCCTCTTCCTCGGGGATGACGGCCAGCTCCTTCTGTCCGGCCTCCTCCTGCTGGGTGGACTGCGGCATCAGTCCGCTGAGGTAGTTCATGGTGTTGAGGAGCGCCTCCGTGTGGAGATTCACGTCCAGAGACGAGAAGGTCACCTGACGGCAAGCACCGGACGTCATTGGAGGACGACCGTAAGACTTTACCCGACTTTACCTTGATGACTTGCTCGGTGTTGTTGTGCAGGGACTTGAACTCGGGCCCGTTTTTGTCAGCCTAAAAGCACATCAATGGTTAGAAAGAAAAAAAAAAAAAGAAAAAAAACTTGGGAAATCATCTTACAAGCCACTAACTTACATGTATATACTCCAGTGTAAGCATGTCGACCTCGTTGTTATCCAAAGTAGTGATGAGTTGAATTTCCTTGTTTTGCGAATCTACATAAATGGGAGCAAGCAAATATAAACAGCAAATATTATATATATGTATTAAATATTTGACACAGCAGGACTGCGACTTTTCAGGGCCAAAAAAACCCACCTGTGTATTCGGGACACCTGAGGCAGATCTCCTTGAGGTAAGTGTTGGATGTCATGTCAAAGGTGCGTATTTTCAGCTCCGTGCCCAGGCCCTCCACCTCCAAGTGGAGCACGGGCACCTCCTGATAGCTATCAGTAAGGCGACACAACTGGACGGAGAACTAGAAGAAAAAATGGAAATTAGACAGCTCACGATGTCACAAAAATTCAGGATAGCTCACAGAGAGACGCATTACCTCGCTGATTTCAAATGCCATGAGAAAGTCGGTCATGTTCTTCGGACGCTCCTCCAGCGCCGGACCCTTCCGTCTGTTCAGGTCGGCGTAGCGCAGCGGCATGGGATTGTCGAATAAGAACTGCTGCCCCGTGACGGGAGAGCTGGGGGCGTCGTAGAACAAGTCTTCTTCGGACCCTGAGGGGAACAAAACCGTTGAGCGGGTGTAATTGCAAACGACAGGAGTCGTGGGGCTGTCCGAGCTCACCGAGCGAAGAAATGCTGATGGACTCGCACGACTCGAAAAGCATAGAGGAGCGTTGGTCGGCCAACTGCAGACGTCTCTTCATGGAAAGCTGCGGTGTGAACTGCTTGGACTTGGAAGGAGACGGCGCGCGTTATGTCAACATGTGTGATAGTAATATTTAACTTTTCCCGAGTTGGTGTTGCCCTCACCCTTGAATGCGGGGGCGCGCTAGCATTGGGCGGAGCAGGATTCGTCTGCGGCCGCGGGATGCTGTCCAACAACTCGAGAACGTTCCGAAGTTTAACGTCGGAGATCCGGAGGGAGAGCAGAGGGAGCTCTCCGGACAGTTTGTATCTGTGGGATTAAGACGCAATCAACTGGTGCAATTTGGTCATCATCGTTTCTACACTTACTTTGCCATGCGCGAGTCTTTGACCACCATGGCCCTGCTGAACTCCATTTTCAAATCCACCGGCTCCAAAATGTGGAGCGGCGACTGCCTCTGCATGCGAGCCTTTTTCCAGTTGTTGTCTTTAGCGGGGAAAAGATTTGAACAGCGTTTATTTAACGATTCACGTCGGATGAATCGCCTGTGATCAATTGACTGTATTGGCCAAATTTTGCTTGCTCGTGGCATCTACCTGGTTTGCTGAAAAGGAATTGCAGGTTATTGAGCTGGAGGTCGAAGCTGTCGTAAGCTCTTTGCATGATGTCTTCGATTGTGCTGGAGCACGCCGACAGCTGAGGCAGATTCTTTTTGGACTGACTGGACATCTACGTAGAAAGTCCCATTTTAGAAGCACGCGTTTGGAAATGAGGCTTTAAGAAAATTCCTGGCCGGCAAATTTGCCCTCACCTGCAAGTGTCCGAGATCCAGCAACACAATGTTCTGAGTGCCGTCATAGAAGCCCGTCTGTGGGATGATGACGTAAGAGGCCAACAGGTTCACCTTCAGGTCCAGCACCTTCTGAGTCTCGATCACATACATTAGCCCTACCAAAAAAAAAACAGATGTTGTTATACGTGAATACGAAGCAACAAAAAGATATTTTTGATGGCTAAGCGACCGACCGGTGGCTGTACGATCTCGGAACTGCTCCAGTTTCATGAGCGTGGCGTTGGTGAGTTCGTCCAGCTGCAGGTCGTCAGGAGGCCTGAAGACCGCGGCCGTGGCGTTCACCGTCATCTGTACGCAGTCAGACATGTTGCCACTTTGGTCCGCACGGGACAACAAACGACAGCCGGCTGCACTCACGGCGTCGTAGATGATTTCCAGCGGCTGCGATTCCACGAAGAGCCGTTGATTGGCACGCTGATCCAGAGGATTGGTCTCGAAAAACAGGCTGAGCAGCGGACTCCCCGTTCCCGTGCCGACCGTCCTGGACGACAGGAGGGTGGGAGCGGGCCGGCCGCTTGCCAGACCCGTGACCTCGAACAAACTGAGCTCGGCTGTGAATCTGCAGAGATTGGGGTTTTTTGTTTTTTCCTTCTCATGACAACTGAACACAAACATATGTCAACGACGGTCAAAGACTGTGACACACTTGATGGCTTGTGCGCCGGATCGTTGCGTCAGGGAAGACATCAGCTCCCCGACAGTCAACTTGATGATCTCGTCTTTGTCTTTGCTGTCCTTGATAGAGACACTCAGCTTCTCCATGTGGAATTTCACCTTCATGTCCTCAAACTAGAAGAGAATATACACAGCAATGGAAGTTTGAAACTCTTACGGGGGCAAATGATGCAAAACTGACATTGTTTGGATACAAATAGTTGGATCTCGGAAATGGCTGCTCGCACATTAAGTTTGAAATTCCGCAAACAAATTTGGTGAGCTTAGTATTTTTCCGAAATGTGCGAGGGAGTGAGCCTTTCTAAATGATACCCTATTGTGACGTCACAAGCTGGCAGATTTCTACGATAGAATAAACCCCGCCTCTCGCTCAAAGTCAGCTAGAAGACAAAAAGCGCGATAAAAAAAAAAAAAAAAAAAAAATGGACGGACGGACGAAAGACGAAATTTGTAACGTGTGTGGGAAGAGACTCACCTCCTTTGGATAAATAGAATTAGCGGCCGTCTCACTGTATCCGATGGCGGCGTAGAGCCTGGCTTTCTCAGCGGAGGTCAACAGCTCATCAAATCCTGTGTGAAAACATATTGATAGAAGGGATGGGCCGAGGAAGTCATGCACCATTTCCTCCACCTCATGACCTTACCTCCTCCTGCGCTCTTGACCTCCTCTGGTTGAGAGTCAGGCTCCGCCCCCCAGTTCCACATCCAGCTCACCCACCCTTGAGACTCCTCTTCCTCCATCTTCAAGCCTGGACGGTAAATACGCAAGCCCGCCTTACTCGCCTAAGGAGACAAAGCAAACGTGTCGTATTTGACATGATGCAATGCAATTATGATCGAAATGAGTGTACCTCCACTTCAGCTTGCTGTCTGGCTAGCGTGATGTTAAAAATATCAAGTGTCTTCTCGGGCTCCTGAGAACATACACACACAAGAAATGCTGCTAAGCATGACCTATGGCAGTGACTTTCAGTTCAATCGATTGTCCACCCACTTGCAGTTCCTTGAGAAGTTCCTCGCTGGGTTTCTTGCTGGTGATCTTAATCTTGTAGAGCTCGCGGTAGTGCTTGACCAGCTTGCGGTGCCGCTGGATGTGCGGCCACGACCACATGTGGAGTCGGGGCTTCACGTCCACCTCCAGGATGCTCGTGATGGCGTAGTCCCACCTATAAACGCCACAGCAAAAAAAAAAATTACCCTCGTACAAAAGAGGACGTCCTGTCAGAGAAGAGTGTCTTACCAAATGTTGGAATTGTTGCGAACTAAAACTTCGGGTCTGTATTTTCTGTACGGCAGGTTACGTGACATCAAATCCACCGAGCCCAATAGCTCCAAGATGCTGACGTACTAGAAAGAGGAGCAGTACTTGGGCTGGTTTCTAAAATCATAAACGACACATCGATACAAACACTGCCTACCTACCTGGGGTCTGTTTAGCTCAATGGCCACCTCCCGCAGATTGACCATAAGGTCCACTTTAGGAGAAGAGAAGTCCATGTCTGATCTGGGATTCATGCAAAGCTTTGCATCGGCAGAGATGGGACGGAAAACTGTGGAGCAGCAAAAAAAAAAAAACATTGCAATTTTGTTTGTGCAACCGATTTATTGCTGAGGCCATTTTATGAATGGATTTTGCCTGATTTTTTTTTACGCAAGAAAAATGTGCAGAGGGCTTAACTGGAATTGGTGCAAACGTGTTCTGACACTCACTGAAATCGTGGTCTGTAGGACAGGAGCCTTTGAGGAGCAGGCTATTTTGAAGACATTGCTAAAAAAAGACCAAGAAAAAAAGAGCTGATGCATTTTTCACCTGCTTAAGTTTTTTTTATTTTTATCTACACAGTGTAACACGTAAAAACAATCTCCAACATTTTTGACTTACCAAAGCCTTGTCCGGGCTGTAATTGGAGAAGAGTGCAGAGTTGACATTCCAGTAGGCAAACAATTTGTCCAGCTGAACCAACTGAGAGGAAGGAAGCAGCAATTAGAGCAATGCATGCCCATATAACCATCACATTAGACACTCACAGCGAGAAACTTAAAACAGGAGAACAAAAACAAAGAATGTCTTTCCTACCTTGTAGAAAAGTCTGGCATTTTCATCCAAGAGAGTCGGCTTCCAGTCCTCATCGCAGGTCTACGGGAACAAGGGTCAATTTAATATAAAGGTCAGGGTTTAACATCGGAATACTTTCCGTAGCCGCTTGTAAGTAGCATTGCTCTCACTCTACTAACAATATAACTCGACAAAATGGATGTCAAGTGGGATTACCTGAAGGCTGAGGTTGCTAAGAGAGACTCCGAAGGACAAAGGGCACAGCGGATTGGTGACCTGAGGGAAAGAAATAACTTCTTGTACTTCTTTCCAAAGCACACAAACCAAAAATGTGAGCACTCACGTCGTCCTCATAGCGAATGTGGATATTAGAGATCTTGACTTGAACATTTTTGATGATCTGCGTGACCACCTTCTCCACAAAGGTGTCCTGCTTCTCTTTTGTGGGATTCTCTGTCAAGTAAATCAAATTTGGGAGACTGTCAAACTTGGACCCCAAGCTCTGTGTGCAAGACTGATTCCCCTCCCCCAGCTTTGGGACACAAAGGACTACTAACCGAGCTCTGCGACCTTCAGTTTGGTCTCCTCAATCCTTTGCAGCTCCCTTTGCCGCGCTTCCTGCAGCTGCTTCTCCTCCTTTTCCGCATCGTACTTGATACCTGCAATCATAATAAAGGACTAATCATACAATCATGCAAGATTTTAGTAAGAGCTTCACTAAGCACCTTGCTAATACCAAAACTGCTAATTTCAAATATGTTTGGGGTGTATCGGATCGATTCTATTTTATTGATTGCACCATATATAAGACTGATTAACTTTGCAACAAATACAATCGTACATACTTGCTGTTGGCACAATGAGCAGATAGACGCCATCCAGTGTAGCCCGCACCGACTGGGTGTAAAGGTTCTTCCAGGGAATCTGGAGTTCTAGTTGCCCTATTGAGATGAAATTAGTGAGCAAAAATGTGTCTCCAAATGAAAGCAAGACCTTCAACTAATCAATCTCACCTATGTGTCCTGCTCTCACTTTAAAGGGAATGTCAAGCTGACTCTGTGAGAAGTAAAAAAAAAAAACGACAAAAAAACATAATTGTGTGTGAGAAATATCACATTTCTTCACATGCGTTTGAGCCATGCAACTTACCAAAGCATTCTCCTTAATTTCAAGATTTCGAAGGATGGCATCACCTGCAAAAAATTATATATAAATGTAATGTACCGATTGTTACCATGCACACGCAGCCCTTTAAATGTAGCAAAATAAAGTGTGCACATTCAGTAATGTTACGCTGCCACACGATTGTATTTAAGGTATTTTGTTTGTGTGCAAGGCTTTTCGCTTTAACTCACAAACTGGATAAGGGTGCGACTCTTGTTAATCCTGCGAAACTCGCCCCAGTAATATCTTAGCTTTGCACGGGAAAATGTATTTGAAAAGAATTGCATATCTGTGAGAACTTCTGTTTAATAACTTATCCAGTCTAACAACAGCAATCAGCAGCATTTGAGGGGGGTCGACAAACTGACAGATGACAGCCTGAGGAGCTCCAAGCTAACGACAATCCGACACTAGCACGCTAGCTCGATCGGCGCACGATGGCACCGCCTCGCCAAAGAATAACATCCAAATCGAGTTGATTTACCTCCCCAGATGCCAAGTTTAAGCTGCGAACTGTCAAGGTTGACCACGTAGTCGCCCAGAAATCTGTTGAGAACGTCTACCACGACGCTTTCGAAGACCATTTTGGAGCTCTTCTCATCTACCTGTCACCATGTTTACATTCAGCCGTCTGACTGCTGCTTTGTACGACGTAACGTGCGTGATGGTGGGCGGGGCCGTGACGTCACGCCCACCCCAAGCGGCCACTGGACTGTCTGTACGTACTCCACTAATTTCCTTACAACACATAGACAACTCTTTTATTCAATTAACAATTTATTCCAAGAAAGAAAAATCAAACCGAGTAAACCACCGATGAGGTCACGGCAAACATAATATACTTGCAAAGTGTCCAATCACAGTGGGCTGATGTCATCCCCTACGCCTCTCACGTAAGCGAGTCGCTTTTATTATTCAACTAATATGATTTCATTTCTAATGATGGTTGAAAATTACTAGCTATTAATATGGATCCAACACAACGTTTTATTTGTTTCCATTTTGTTCTTTGAAAAAAAAGAAGAACCATGACCTTGTAACGGTTTCTGATCGGAACCTTTTGCAGTTGCGCATCGTCCCTTCCTCAAAACCTTCCGACTCACCCGGCCGCAAACTGTGTCCAAATTCAAAGACTACGTCCTCGAAGGCTTATTTTCAGGCTACATGACGTCATTTAAAGCTTTCAAAGGACGCAAACTATGAATTTGAACACAGCAATAGAGTAAGCACTTGTGGCCCATTTGTACGATAAGTTATCCACCTTCTTCCGCTAGAGGGCACACTGGAATTGGCTCTTAAACAGTGGCCAGACACCAGTCAGTCTCTTCACCAAATAAATGTCAAGGAGAACACATCAGAAAATGGTTAAAACTTGAAGTGACATCACCACCAGGCTTAAAATTTTAACTTGAGGGCCGGGCAAGATGGCCTTAACATAAAATCGGATTTTGGCCTTTGGTTTATTTCTCTTGATACCAAACAAGCCTTAAGATTTCAACAAGCTGCTTATTTTTCCATCTAATCAAACTAGGAATCACTCAAATGAATACACTACTCAAAACATATTTCTCAATATTTTGATCCAATTTCTGCGATACAACAAGCCTTAATATTAACAACGCTCTGCGATAGTTGTCTGGTAAATACATCATAATGGGAAATAGAATACTCATTGTGTGCGAGATGGAATATGGATGGGAAGAATTAATTGAAGGAGTGTGACAGGGCCCAGAGGTCAGGAGGCTTTTTGCGGATTTGAAGCTTGACTTTATTACGCTAATAAAAGCTAAAGTGCTCACTTGTGATGCAGAGATAAACCATTGCGACTTAGAGGAGGACCTTGCCTTGGATGATATTTTGCAATTCACACTAAAAAGAGAAAATGACAATATTGTTAATTAACATCTTTGCAAACTGGTGCTTAAATGCTTCAATATTTTAATACCGCGCATTTCATTTTAATACTTCTCACGCAAAGATTCACAAATATTCACATTGTGTTTCAGTACAATCCAAATCCCCCTCCAAATTGAGATTCTTTGTCCAAGTCCTCGCAAACATTTTATGTGAACCTTTTTTAATGTCTTGTTTTTTTTTGGTCTCTATACATGTGTTTGAAGCATGTGGGAAGGGCAAACACAACTACAGTTAAAAAAAGACTAGCAGAAATTGCTAAATTAAATGTTCAAACTCTGTAATTTGTGAATTTATTAGGAACAATAGCTATGCTCTGTTTTTTAAAATGAAACAACCAAAGCCGTAAGTTTCACTTAGCAACATGAAATTTGGTGGGCTTGTCTATCATGAGCAGAACCACAAAAAAAGTCCCCAAAAAACATGCGTAACCCCCCCCCGCAAAGTCCACCATTTTGGTTTAAAGACGCTATTTTTGGGTTATTTTTTAATTTTATTTCCAGGGACCTGCAAAATCTAACTAGTCCTTGAGATGTTTTGTTGATTGATACAACATTTCAATATTTGAAGTCGAGATGCGACCCTAAATCCCTCCCAAATTTTCACCTCATTTGCCAAAGCATTAGAATGAAGTTTGATTCGCCGCCCTTTTCAACTTTTACACTTAATATTAGTCTTGTTTGTGGTTATAGATCGGTCAAGATGGGTGTTAATCACTGACTTGCAAATGAATCTCCAACCAATTATGTTTTGCAGCTTGTATGAGGTACGGTGATTAAGAAGAAAATTAAAATGCTCGTTATCGGTAAAACAACGCATGTCGGATTTACACTTGTGGCCCTTGTGAAGGGTGCTTAATTCCCACTAATGCCCCATTGCCTATGCAACACTGTCGTTTCACTTGTGACACGAACACACCTCTGACCCCCATGTTTTATTCAGTCGTTCAAAAGACTCATATTTCTCATTTTCAACTCAAATTTTATACAGTGATCCGTTGTGTTATATTACTGTCGCAAATATGGAAAAACAAAAGCAGGATGTTTACTCACTTACGGTCTTGTGTAGCCATTTCTAGTTCCGTTATTTTCAATGGGGACAAAAAAGTTGGTCGACCCAGCCTTTTTTGGCACTTAACCACTATTTATCTGTTTGCTGCAAAAAAATAAAGCCCTCATACTGTAATTCAACAGATCACAGAGGGCACTAATGTCTGCATTATTACTCCTCTTATTGTGTCTTAATTGGTGCCATTTAATTATACTGTAGTGCAGCGAGGCTTATTAGAGCCTGCAAATTAGGGAATTAACACACACATGCACGCTTGTCGTCATTGACGCCGATTGAGATTTCAAGATTTGTGGTGGAGAAAAAAAAAAAAAATCCTGTCTTCACTTTTTCTTGAAATTAGCTGTTCTCCTCTTCACAACAGGTTTTGAAAAAGACACGAGAATTACAATTACAATTTGCTGAGAGCTTCACTGTAATATTAAACTTTGATGTCAAGTGGCGACCTTAATATCATACCGTGGGCCACAAATGGACCTCTGGCCATGAGTTTGAGACCCCTGTGCTAACATCTTACAGTGCCTCATTATAGATACTTGATTAGAGTATAACCATTTGAAAAAAAAAGAAGTCTGAAAACAATTTACATTTGACATATTTATAGTAAACTTTTCTTACGTAAAAAAACCCAAATGAGATCGAGATTTAATTTTTTTTAACTCACTACCATTCAGATACGTACTACTTTTTTTTTTTAACTGAATTGGGAGGAACGGGAACTCAAGAAATAAGTCATTATTAGAGCAGACTTTTTTTTTTATTATTAAAATAATCTGAAACTAGTCCACCCTGCTGATTAACTGAACACTCGACAGGAGAACAGAGGTCACCACCGTGTTGATGTGTGTGCTCCACTTGCCCTAACACCAAATAGGTTTTTAATTATTTTTTTTCCCATCGCTCCCACGCCTTCGTCTTCTCTTGTCCGGCTGGTGCATGTCAATTATTTGTTCAGAGGCTGGTGTGACACTGGAGTGGTGTGTGGTGGTGGGGGGGCATCTCCAGGAGCCTTTGGGATGCTAAGCAGGGAGGATGGCAGAGCTTGAATCTAAGTCACTCTCAGTGATGCTTTGTGCATAGAGAGGAGAGGAGGCGAGCTTCAAAGCCACCGTTTAAACGCCGTCAAACAAAACTTGATCCCGATCCCCGTTTGAAGTGCGCATCCATTTATTTGGGACATCAGCTCCGACCGTGCGTGCGTGTGTGAGCCATGTTTTCGAGTGTTTTGCGCGAGATGGAAAAAAGTTATGATTCAAATCAGGTCAGGCTCGCTTTTAATCATGCTCACTATGTTTTGGATTTTCAGATGAACATCCAAATCACATTGTGTGAGCATATTCTGTACTTGTATTTGCACAAAGGGGAAAGTCATCTGACCATATCATCACTTTACAAACTCAATATTTTGTATGAGTCTTGTCACTCAAGCAACTTCAGTAAAATAATGGGATCACATGCAGCTAATGTGTGTGTTTTACGAGGAAACACAATGTTATTGACCTTATCCCCCCCCCCCTAACATTTTGATATCAAAATCATTTTTATCATAACAAATTGATTCAACTAATTTCCTCATAAGACTCAGGCTGATATTTTCACTGGCCCAAAATATGCACGTAAATAAATAACACTTGAGGACCATCATTTGTGAATTCTTTATAAATCTTCAGATAAATATTTCTCATACAAGCAATACACTGCTACAACCAAGCATATAAAAATGACGAATGGAGGAAAATGCATTTGTCGTCAATAAAATGTACATTGAATTTGAGAGAAACTTTCCGACTACATTTTCTTTGGGTTCAGCGTGTCTGATTGTACTATTTAGTAAGACATGGCAAATGCAGTAAATCAAATGTGCAAACAAAAAGATACAATCGGCCTATACAAATCTTTTTTCACCCTCTTTTGCCGCGCCGTCATCCACCGTGCGATTAAGACAGAAGGAGGGCCGGGTGCAGGAGGTTGCCTTTCCCCTCCAGAGCGTCACCGTGGTGGCTTGAGGAGGAGGTGGAGCTGCTAGAAGAGGACATCCCGCTCAGACCGTGTGACATGAGCGTCGGCGTGGGCTTTATCGGCACCGGCACGGCGGGTAGCCCGGGCCCGTTGGCACTGTGGTGATACAGGCTTTTGGTCGGGACCCCGAAGGGCACGTACTCCGGGGACGGCGCCAGAGGCTCGGAGAGCATCCCGACGTGGGGCCACACGGAGGTCATCAGCTGAGGGGGCACCGGGTAGCCCAGATGGTGCATGACCGAGGTGAGGGGCACCACGCCCTTGTAGTCGCGGCCTATGATGTTCTCGATGGCGAACGGGTGTTTGAAGACACCCGGCTGGGCGCAGGGGATGCCCGGGTAGCCTTGGAAGTGGGCGGGCGGCGTGGGCGGGTGCATGAGGGGCAGGCGGCCGGGGGGCTCCCGCTGCTCCGGCTTGTGATGATGATGGTGGTGATGGTGGAAGTAGTGCAACATGGGCGAGCTCTTGCACGCCGCCAGCACCTTGAAACGCTTGCGGCGGCGCAGGAAGCTACCGTTCTCAAACATGTCGCCGCAGTCCGGGTGCAGGGCCCAGAAGCTGCCCTTGCCCGGCTGGTCGGGCCGTCGCGGAATCTTGATGAAGCAGTCGTTGAAGGAGAGATTGTGCCGCAGGGAGTTCTGCCAGCGCTGCGTGTTGTCCCTGTAGTAGGGAAAGCGCTCCATGATGAACTTGTAAATGTCGCTCAGGGGGAGCATCTTGTCTTGGGAGTTCTGGATGGCCATGGCCGTGAGGGAGATGTACGAATAGGGAGGCTTCTGGTCACTGTAGGAGTTTTTCCCTGGTCGTGGCATGACTTCTTTTTTGTTTTTCCTTTTTAACTTCAAAGCGGCCTTTTCAGAGTAACTACCCCACGGAGAGATTGGTCCCGAATGTCTGAGCCATCGGAGGAGCGGCAATGAAGAGTTAGCAAACTTGGCAGCCTTCCGACATCACCTGAGGAGAAAAACCCTGGTGCAAAAAAAGTGCAAGTCCTCGCCTAATAGTTGCCATAGATGTCCTCTCGTTGCCTGCTCGCAAGCCGTGTGGTCCAACTTTGGTCTCGCTCTCCTCCTCATATGCGATGCTCCCGCTTCCAATTGTATTGTGTGTGTGTGTGTGTGTGTGTGTGTGTGAGACCCCCGCAGGTCTGTGAGGCTGCTATTATCCAGACACTTTAAAAATGACACGCAAGGGTAGTTGTGAATGGATGTGTGGGAGGGGGAGAGAGAAAGAGAGAGAGTGAGAGAGACTTATGAATAAAAATGAAGAATGAGGAGGGTATTTAAAAAAATTCCCTATTGGCACAAGAAACATTGTCAGGAGATATGCAGCTTTTTAGTATTGATCGATACCACAGTAAATATACAGTTTTGTGACTTTCAAGTATTTTCTTCCATGACTAGGCTCCTGAATCATTTACTCATAATAAACTAATTTTACTCATCAAAATCAATCAAAACGCTATTTATTTGTCCAAAAAGTCTTTGTATTGTACAAAAGCTTAGAAGAGAATATAACATAAATGTATCTTGTCAAATGTTATTACTATTTTAGCCGAGTGTGCATTTAAGGGGCGTGGCCTTGTGAGGGACACCAGCAGCAGGAGTTGCTCCTTAATTGAGTCTTCTCATTTTACATTTGAGTGTTTGACTATTCGACCACACGCGAGGGCATTGTTCATGTCGTCGTCGTTTTGTGACGTCACCACATGGATAGAAGTGATAAAAAGTAAAGTGACAATCGATCGTAAAAACGATCGAGCAGCACGCTGGATGAGACCGTTGGCATGTGCGCCTCACAGTCGAACTGTTCTGGGTTCGAATCTAAAATCTCATAGTGATTCACTCCAAAGCTGTGTTTGTTTATTCTTTGTTTCTCTCACATATAGAAGCTCCAAAAGCGCGTGCATGAAGAAATATGTCACACAGCGTCGAACGCGTCAGCTTTAAAGAGACCTCAGGTCACTCAGCGTTAAACAATTAAACTCGGAAAGGGACCGACAACCATTCAGCATGATTATCTTTTGTTAATGTCCAACTTCGATGTGCGCGCTTCAAAGGTAAAGACACGAACGGCGGCCTCGCTTAAATGTGCTCGACTGCACTTTGCGACTTTGCAAACAATAAATCATGTCTTCCTTTGCGCACCATCATCACTGCGCTCACACACACGCACGCCGCCGTTGATTAATTGCAGGGCAGGCCGTCCAGCGGCTGTCTGTCTGCTCAAACACTCTCGGGCGGATCCTACAAGGATGTAAACAAACTTCACGTCGACTCTCGGTGGAGAACCACCCTCGCCCCTCTTCCGTGCTGTAACGATACACATCCTTCTTTGGCCAGGTGTCATGGCTGGGGGTCCTTGACAGTCTTCTCGCGGGGTGGATGCGGGGGCCCACCCGAATACATTGCAATAATTAAGCCTTTGGTGAGTTTGGCCTCCTCGGAGAGGAAGTCCAACAATGTAATTAAGGGGCGAGCGTCGGGTATGAATATTCAGAAAAAAAGAAAAAAAGAAAAACCCCACCGTCAGTTAATTAGCCGCCTCGCACACGACGCCACTCAAAAGGTCAGCTGAGGTGACGTCAGGAACATATTTATAAAAAAAAATCGGGAAAATGTTTTTAATATATTCACAAGCCGTACGTGTTTTTCTTGTCTTTATTCCTCCTCTTCTCGGTTTGTTTTGATTTTCCCGCACCGTGCGGGAAGGCCCCTTGCCGGTCTCATAAAAAAAAAAAAAAAAAAAAAAAGGTGCTCTTTATGCTCAGGAAAGATCAATATTAAATCTGTTTTCACAAAGGGCGCTGTTAAACAGACACCATGGCAGATCTGCATAACAAAATTAATTAACACAAACGCACACATACACACACACACACACACACACATGAAAACGCCAAACTCCTGGACAAATATCTGGTTGTAAAGCACACCTTCTGGGCATAGCCAACATATGTCGGAATTATCCCTAATTGACTAATTACATAAATTACTCATTAAGTTTACAGCACATCAATTATAAAAGATGTATCAATTAATTTTGCATAAATTACAAGCGGCGGAGGAGGCGGTGGGCTTGTACGCGGAGGGCGGCGGAGGGAACAAGGGCGTCCGGGAGGGGGTCTGCATGCGAAGGTGGAGACTGTGTCTGTTTATTTCCCGGCTTCGGCAATAATGATGATGTTTTCGGCTTAAGGGCAAAGATGTTCCTCCAACCGTCGCCTCCCGCGTTCTCACGTTGGGAAGTGAGGGAGGGGGGGTAATGGCAATTACAGTGATAATAATAATAATCTTAAAGACCTCTTCCGCGACTCATGAGGGGTGCGCCGTGGCAAAGAGAGCCATTAAAATCAATTAGTGAGGCCTATTGTTTCCAGAGGAAAAATGAAAGTGGTTTTAATAGTGGCGAGCAGATGTCCTATAAGACTCGTCCAGAGAGTTCAAGCTTCTCATTGACCGACTCGCTCATGAATGGTAAACCGATCGGAAAACGGAAGAATTTACATGCTGACTTTCTGACTCAATGATGAAATTGCATTGGTCAAATTGATCACTAACTGATTTATTGGGTCAGATTACCCACGGAATGACAAACAGACAAACTCAGACAGGCAGACTGACTGACTCAATCAATAACCTGATTGATTGACGTTTTGATTGAATGGTTCACAGACTGACTTAACTTGTTGCTGACTAACTCCCCAAATAGTCGGCACATTGACCAAATGACTAATTTACACAGATGACAAATCCTGGCTAACTGCGAAATTGGATTGGTTGAGTAAACAACTTCCTGACTCACTAAGTGACGAATATGTTAACCAACCACTTCATGATGCTTTGCTTGCATTTGCATCAGAATCTTGATATTGATTGACTGAGTGTCCTAAATTGTGCTGGCTCTCTCTGCAGTGTTGCTGCACTAGGCAGCTTCCATTAACAACACAAGACGCCAAGCTTGCCCGCTTCAGCAAAAACCTTCCACATATTTCAAGGAAGAAACTTGAAAGCAATCATATTCAATTACAACCTCAACAATGTTTTGGACAATTATGGTACGGCAGTTTTCGTTGAAATTGTTTCATGCTTGATGATTTCGAGTTGCTTGCCGCTGTCCATGGTGCTGAAGTAGAGCACGCTACTGCTGTCTATGCTCGTACTGTTCTTTATCTCCTTCCTTCCTTCCTTCCTTCCTTCCTTCCTTCCTTCCTTCCTTCCTTCCTTCCTTCCTTCCTTCCTTCCTTCCTTCCTTCCTTCCTTCCTTCCTTCCTTCCTTCCTTCCTTCCTTCCTTCCTTCCTTCCTTCCTTCCTTCCTTCCTTCCGTCCTTCCTTCCTTCCTTCCGACCGTCACCATATCTTTTTAATATATTTTTACTGGCAAAATGACCGACGCGCGTTAGTTAAAAAAGAAAAAAAACAACAACCTGACGTCGTAATACACGACGAAGCCTACGCGCTTCTACTTCCGCCACTACAACTAGTGCCGGCCGTCACCTGCAGCCAACCAACCAGCTTCGCGAGAAGGGGCGGTGCCAATCATACACAGCTGCAGAGGGACTGCTGCAGTGCGAGCGTAGCGGGGGGGGGGGACTCCGCTCCACTCAGCAATACACACACTCATCATACACGCACACACATACACACGCATGGACACGCCACAGAAACGTCCCTAAGTGAATTATTGTTTGTCCTATGTGGAGCTCCACGGTGGGACCGCGCCGACGCAGGCCGACATGGACGACTATCTGCGGAGGGTGGACTGCAGACTCGGGGTGAGTTGCGAGCCTCCCAACATAACAGAAGCCTCCCCGTGTGCGTGCGACAGGCTCCTTTCCTGTTGCTGCACCTGTAGCCACACATGGATAGCACCGTTGCATGGTATGATAGGGACGAAGAAGCTTGTGTACCCCTTCCGAATTGACATCAACAAGTTCAGGCCCCCCACCCACCCTACACATCCTCCTCTCCTTGCATGCAAGCATTGCACTCGTCAGTGGTACTCAAACTTGGGTCAGCGTGGGGTCCAACAAAATCATTTGCTATAAATTAAGCTGCATCATTAATCAACACAAAATGAAAAGCATAATAAACCATTAATTCCTCTCTATCTTACCTTCGGCAAAGCAGCTTTATTTATGTAGCACAAGTTAACTCAATGTGATTAAAAAGTACACAATTCGAAAGCAAAGGAACGCTAGGCATTTAAAAAGCAAGTCGAGAAATAAAAAGTAGCATTCTAAAATCACTTAAAGAGCGTACAGTGCAAGAAAATCATTTTACTCAAAAGTCTGATATTTACCATAAAAGTTGGAACGGAAACCAAATTAGGAACTCGAAATGTATCTACCCTCTTTTTAAGCACCTAATGTACCTGCATCTCCGGCTTAGCGACATACCAACCTCCTTTTTTAACAGATTGACAACTTAGTTCACAGGGACGATTTAGAATGTTCAGTTGACCTAAAATACATTATTTTGGAAACGTGGGAAGACTACGAAGGAGTCTTGACCCAGTTTCTCCTGTTTTGTTTTTGTCCTCCATGTATTTGAATGTAAGCGAGGCCAATTTGTGCCATTGCAGGCCTCTCTGTCATTGCTGATGTGCGTGGCCACCATCCAGAGCATCCATACTCCTAATTGCCCTGATTCTTACTCACATCGACTCTTTCTATCTATCTATCGTGTCTCGCTCTGCAGATAAGACAATGTGCTGAGTAGACTTCCAGCATTGTTCCCTTTCGCCCGGAGCCCATCCGATTACGTCTTTAACTCGGGAGGCTTTGCGATAAGAGTGTGAGGAACGGAGAACGTGTGGGCCCTCCGCTCGTCAAATTCATCCTTGCGAACCTGTCAGGCTTGTTCCAATTAAAAATAAATAAATAAATATATATATATGTGTATATATATGTGTGTGTGTGTGTGTGTGTGTGTGTGTGTATATATATATATATATATATATATATATATATATATATGTATGTATATGTGTGTGTGTGTAAATAAAAAAAAAAAGACACTAAGACACAAATACAAAACAAAAACACTCGCAAGTTGCTGCTTTAGTCCACAATTTACGGCAAAGGCCCTCACGCGCCGACTCCATGGCCAAGTTCTTAATGTCAGTCACTTGGCCACACCCCTTAAAGGCACACGTACAGCATTACAATTCAGGATTTGACCAGTAGGGATTTTTTTTTAGAGCGATTCTGATATTTGGCACAATTATCCATCCACCCATCCATCTTCTGTCGGCTTGTCGATTCAAATAAACAATTAATGGACTAATATTTTTAAAAAAAAATACATATATTTTGAGTAAAACATTTTATTTGAAGTCTATTACCTGGTTGGTCACAAACCAAATAAAAGTATCGACTGTCTTGGCTAATCTCAGGTTTTCCAGATTGAACGCTGACACATATGCACACATGCACAGCGAGCAAAAAAGACACTAAGTGGAACGTTCCCCCACTAATGCATCACTTCCTTTCTCTGGTCGACCACTATTGATTCATCTTCCCTCTCGCTCTCTTCTCCATCCTCATCTTCACATTTTCACATATCACATTTCTGCATCCATTTCCCAGCCTTTTGGTCATTCAGTATCTCCACACGCACTTGATATATTTTAAAAGCCGAGTCAAACTTCTCTGCCTTCAATCTCGTGACGTCATTCCTCGCTTTGATCATCATTCCTGTTTCGAACGCGTTTGGGCCTTATTCCCTTCTGCAGCATAAACGAGCTTTCTGCATGAGCGTCGTGTCCCCTATTGATCGATTTGTTTTAACACCTACGCCTTTCGTTTCCATGACAACCGTCGGGGTGGGATACTTGTTGAACTGCGGCTTTTCCAATGTGGGCCCCCATGGAAACAGAAAGAAAGCACGCGTCGTATTTTCACTTGTAGCGACAGCACTTCATTACCAAGTCATAAAATACCTCTCGGTGGAATTCATAAAAGTCATCTCTTCTCACATAAACTTTTTTTTTTTTTCCCAAATTGATTTTGCTGCATGTTCCCCCCCCATAAAGACCTCAATATTAATGCAGTGTATTGGGTTCACCCAACACAGCCGTGATACCATATCAAATCACAGTCAAATATTGAAGAAATGTCAGGATTCAATATCAAACCGACATGATTGTTTACTGAAACTCATCTCCCTTGTGTGTGTGTGTGTGTGTGTGTGTCTTTTCCAGGCGTGGAGTGACAAGTGTATCCATGCTGTGCTAGGTGGTCCCGAGGCAGATGTGGACACTGTGGCCGCCACGCTGTGCTTAGCGCTACACCTTAGTCAGGTATACAAGTGTGTGTGTGTGTCTACATGTTTGTCCTTGACCTCCATGTCTCATTCTCTCCAGAGGGATCCCTCCCTGGGTGTGTGTGTGCCGCTGCTGTGCGGCCGGCGTGGGTCCGCCTCGCTGCCCGTGGAGACCCTGAGCTACCTACGCAAGATCAAAGTGTGCGAGAGCCTCTTACTGTGGAAGGACGACCTGGACCTGATGAAATTCCATCGGGCAGGAAAACTATCAATCACGCTGATGCGGGACGGCCTGCTGGATGGGTACACACACGTGCACGCAAGGGGGAGGGGCAGGGAGGGGGGTGTCTGCACTAATGCATTCATTGACTGTATGTGTTTATGCACATCAGCTCTGAGAGCCGAGCTTTTGACTCCAGCATCCTGCGAGTGGTCCATCATCATGATGATGATGATGACTGCAGCCCGGCGTCCGCGGCGATGACGATCGCCAGAGAGCTTCTTCAAGAGGCACCCGAGCGAGTCGGACGGACGCTGAGGGAGAGTCTCGGAGGTGAGAGAGAGGCGCGCTTGCACCCTGGGGGAGGTAATGGGGCGACGCGGCGCTCAAGAGCAACCAGGAGCGGAAGGTTGTGTGTCTCGGAAAGTTTTAATAACTTATGGCATTACATGCTTTAGATGCTCCTGTTTTTATTTTACCAGCAAAGTTCAGATGAGGCAAGAACCAAATTTGGGTCTTGACTCGAGAGTGATCGGTGCAAACGTGATGGATGGAGCGAAGAGTGAATTCGGGTCAGTAGAAAACTTGAGCGGAAGATAACAAACGAGTCAACATGGAAGGCTGATAAAACAACACAACTACAACTGGTTTTATTCGACAAAGGCCTGTGGATAGTTTTAAAACAAGAGGCAAAAGTCCTATCAATAAATCTTTTTGTGTGTGTGTCTTCAGAGGCGTTGCGGCTCCAAAGCGAAGCCTTCGTGCTCAAACATGGCCGCCGGTGCTTGCAACTGGATGAGCTGTTGAGACGCTTGGAGCGGTGTAGTGATAGCAAGGGGATGCTAAAAGGTGATTTTTTTCATGTTCTTTGTGCCTCTATGCTGTGTCATTTGTAGTGGGGCCCCAAGTATTGTGCAAAATCACAGGCATTGGCTCGCTGTATAACTTTTAGTCGTCTTGTGTTGTGCTAACATGGTCAAGGTCTGGAGCACCTGCTGTCCAAGGAGCTCAAGGAGTTCTCGGACGGCGAGACGACCATTGCGCTCACCTCGGTCACAGTAGGTGAGGAGGTAAGCTTCTCCATTTATGAGAAAGGCAATCTTCTGGAATAGCATTCTTATAGCATCTTTATCGTTGCCTCGGCGACCACATGTATCTTATGAGGCTGGAGGACCAAGACGGTCACTTCAAGACCATAAATACATTTGAATACGAATTGAAAAGTATTCAATCACCAGAAGTCATTTTGCGGAATAATAATTGATTAAAACATGATGTCCGTACAATAAATGCATAAAAAAATGCATTGATTCATAAAAATATTGATCTAAAATCCATCTCATTACAAAAATGTATAAATATTAACAAATGAAAAGGAATTTGCATCATAACAATAAGTGAATCATATATCAATAATTTTGATAAAAATGAATGAATTTAATAAAAATCTGAGAGAATCACTTCATTACAATTAGAAATACTGATAAATATAACGATCAAATAAAATAATGATCAAATAAAATAAAACCATCCATTACAATAAAAAATACTCATATTAATACAAAATATATCAAAACATCTAGTTACAACAATTAATAAATCAAATGTGCCAAGAGATGACCAGTTAGGTTCATTATTTATTCTCCTTTAAAACAGGCAAGAAAAAAAAAAAATCCCCTTTACAAATCAAATAAACCCCCAAATATGATAATTTTAGTAAAACGTTCAATAACCTTTTGTTTATGCAAAATAGTCTATCGGTGCACCCTGCAATGTTGTGCATTTGGATGAGGCCTGTGAGTTGCAACCAGGTGTCTCCTCCCGACGGATGGATTAAAAAGAGAAAGGAATAAAAGATCCAACACGCACAAAATATTTCCGTTTCCCCCTTCTCCATGTCTTAATGTGTTCGTCCACACACGCACACATTCATTAAGCTCTCCGTCTCCCATGCAAAGCCCATCTGAGTGCGGCTGCCTAGCGCGCGGTATTAGGGCTATGTGTAAAATAAATGATGTCTGTTGCCGGGGGGCTCCAGCTCTGCCTACCCCGGAACACTACCCAACGTCCAAGGAACATTAAACACCCACATCCTCGTTTAGTGAATAAATAACCATTCACGGCTTGTGTGTGTGCGTGTGCTGGACTTTCTGTGCATATTTTAGCATGGAGAGTGGGGCTCCCATTAGAGACTTTATATAGAAGAAATGGCCAGCGGCCCAGTGTCATGGTGGGCTGCTAATGACGTGAGAAGATGAGCCCCCCCCCACCTTTGCGTGCGTGTCATTTGCAGTGTGTGTATTGATACGTGGTGTTTTAATTGTGTTTGAAAAGAGGGCGCGCCATACGACCGGGTCATTTCCGGAGGTGCGACTTCCTCTGCCTTTAATGGATCTTTGCAGAAAAAGGAAATAAATTACCTTCAATTAGCTGGTAATGGTTTGTGTGTTTGGCGACGTGTGTGTGAAGTTTAAGTTCGGTTTGTGGGTAAAGATTTGAACTACAAATGGACATTAGGCTAAATGTCTTTGATTGAGTGGAAAACTTGGGGATTTTGCACAGTGTGGTTCCTCGGGTAGTAGTTTTGGGACCGTCTTACAAGTGCGATACCAAATACAGTGGATATAAGCGGTGTAACGATTAATCGACAACTAATCGTTTATCAAATGAATCGAAATCAACAGAATTTCAGCTTCTCAATAGTATACCTCGATTTTCGTATAGTCCTCCATAAAATCAAATAGATTACACTGGTCAACAGTAAATCTTAATCAAGGTAATTGTCAATTGCTGCCCTAGTGGATATAAAAAGTCTACACACCCCTGTTGAAACATCAGGTTCCTGTAGTATGTGAAATTGAGATCACCATCAAAACTTTTTCCACCACTAATGTCACCATTGTGCAACCCAATAAAAAAATAAATAAACAACGGAGAGAATTGTAGTTGCACAAGTGTGCACACCCTTTTAGAAAAATAGGGATGTGGTTGTGTTCAGAATTAACCAATCACGTACACTGCAGTTTTTGGTCCCAAGCGGCCACACCACTTTTGTGGTCTCTAGTGCGGGCGTGCATCTCTGTTTGTAGATAAAAACTTTATTGATCCATTAGAAGTGCAAGTGAAGAAAGTGATCTTGGTGATAAGACAATACATACATCACGCAGCGTGAAGCTCAAATCTTAGAGTTGGTGTCAAGTTTGTGTGAAAGTGTGTGCATGTGTGTGTATGCAAATGAGCACAAGCAGATGAAGCATTGTCGGGATGACGACTTGTCATGCTGTGGAATTGATGAACTGTAGGAGGGACAGCGCCCGCAGCCACAAACATGACTTTGTGAGTAATGTCTTGTTTCTTTTTTTCCCCTCCAATGTGTTAATATGGACATTTATGCTTTTTGAATACGCTTCCTGTTTGTCACTTCCTCCGGAGACCGCTTTACCTGCTTTTGGGTGTTTAGTCGCAGTTGGTCTTTTGTTGCGGTTTTCACAGCTTCGGATGGCCTCTAATGGCTTGTTTGTTCTCCGTCCTGCGGCCCTTCTGTTTGCTTACGCGCAGCCACTTTTGCCACGACGCTCCTTGCACAAATAATTACGCTGGCTAATGACAGGGCCCGCAGCCACAGCACCCGCTAAATGCCTTTCTGATGGGAGGCGCCAGGAGACAGCAGGTGCAGCGCAGGCCTCCTGGGGACTGATTGAAGACGAGCACCCTCTCACTTAATTTTTGGGGATATTGAACTGAAAGAGTTCCTCCTCATAACTTTAACAAGATCGTTCATGACAAGTCGTCAAACTTCACTGCCACAGTGAGGAAAGTTTTGACAATCTGAAAAATATTCTAGAGTCCAAATTGCTCCAAAAATGGCAGATTCTTGAGATGTTTTTGTGGGTCTACTCATGGTTGGCATGCCCACCAAATTTCTTGTTGCCAAGTGAAATTGGCTTCAAGGGCTGAATTTCGCGAAAAGTTTGAAACTCTGGACTTGTGGAGTTTGTGTTGAGTCCTCAAAATTGGCTGCCATGACCATGAGTGCGTTTTTCGGCTTAATTCATATTCCACAAACGCAGTGAATCAGAATGCCGTGTTTAGACCAGTGGGAGAGCCTAGAACATATTGTAAAGAACATTTTTAACTTGACTCCCTGCTTTAATCATCTTAACTTTTTTTTTTTTTTAAGTCCTCCCTTTATTTTCATTCCCTCCTCGTAGCATCTTTGGGCTTTTGCGAGCGAATAAACAAAACAAAACATTTGTGGACTCAGCTCAACTCAGTTGCGCGCCGGCCCCCCCTTCAACAAATCCCCGCGTTGAGCGAATGAAGCATCATCATCAAGAGACTGAAAGATGGACATATGCGCTTGTTTTATGCAAACTCTGCCCCCCCACCCCCCCTGCTTCCCTCTCGTGTTGATGTGTGCGCGTTTCAGCGGGGTGGCCTCCGCTGTGAAGGCAGACGCGTATATAAATCTCAGCCGCCTTGATGGATTCATCAGGGTGGCGGAAAAGCGTCGATTGTCTCTCAGCGTTGTGTTGAGTATGCAAAGGGTATGCAAAGAACCTAAATGGCTAAACGCTTGATTAATTCTTTGTCGGCGACAGCGGGAAACGCCCCTTTGGACTGGGTTTGCGCGCCAGCTTATGTGACTTATGATCGGGCCCGATGTGAGGAGCTGTGCACCTGGGGCTGTGCGTGTCGCCGGCGTGGAAAAACACAACACATGCCTGTGGAGTCAAGTGTGTGTGTATGTGGATAAGAACGCGGTAGGGTTACAAAGTTCCAACAAGTATCAAACAAGTTTTTTTAATATGTATCTGTAAAAATTGTGAGACATTAAATACACGCGCAAAATGTTGTCACAGAATTTCCAGTTTTTTTTTTTTTAATATTTAAAAACAAATATCTAATATATTACACCAACATATCACAGTATTTTGATATTAAAAATAAAGGTAAAAAAATGTATAAAAAGTTTAAAACATTAAAAACACTTAAATGTTGAGTCACAATAGTTACTGTTTTTATTATTTTTTTAAATATTTAAAAAAAATACCTAATATATCACACCAATATATCACAGTATTTTGACCTTACATAATAAAGGTAAATACTGATATATTATTTTTACAATTTAAAATATTACAAATTGTTGGTTTTCAATATTTTTAAAATGAAAACATGTAAAACAAAAGTTTGCATTTTCACAACAAACTTCCCAAATTACGATATTTTACATATTAACATCTACCTTATATATATATTTTTGACTGATTCAAACCATTGCAACTTCAAGTCTCATATGTGACATTTAAACAACTCAATTCATTGCACAGCATTTCAGTCCAGTTTTACATGAATTCAATTTTCAACCTGTCAAAAAAATTATTGTAGCAGTTGACCAATACCTTCGAATACCCCCCCCCCCCCTCCCCCCATCCTTCACTCGAAATCACTTGCGGTTTTTGAGGCGGATTAGTGCTAACATGTTGCTAATTTGTAAGGAAGTGCAATCTGTGGAACTAGATGGGTGGCTAATTTACGCCGTTAAGAGCCAAATGGCGGACAGACTGTCTCCCTGCGTGTCATCGCATCCCATCTTTGCACGCTCCATCTTCTCCATGCTCGTGTGTGTGTGTGTGTTGTAACTTTAAAGCAACGGTGGGCAACCTGCGGCTCGTGGGCCGTATACAACTTGAATATGTAAGTGCCTGTGGGAAGCCTCATTGCACTCTTCAGGATATCAGTGCTGAGAAATGGCCCCTGTCAGTGAAGTGTATGTACGTGTGTATAATGTGTGCGTTAACGATGAATGGGTCGGATAGCAGCCATATTGGGGAGGTGGATGGGGGGAGGGAGGAGTGATGTGCTACCTCATCCTGGCAGGTTAATATTGACACAGCCCTGGTAGAGAGACAGCCTGCAACCCTCATCAATCTCACAAACATGCACACGCACAAAATGTTTTTTTTTTTTAGCGGCTACGCTATCTCTCCTTGCCCACACGCGATGGCATTCCAGTCTCTTAATTACGTTTCCACTTGCTGTGCATATTTGACGATCTCTCGACAAATCTTAGCTAACTACGAAAAGCCTGAAATGACAAGTTGGCATTTTTCGGTTTGGTTTTATACTCCAAAAGGCAAAACCAACAGTTGCGTAAGTGAACCAAAGAAAATGAGCAAATATTTTTGGGGGTAACTTTTGCTCAACAAACACGCCGATCCGTTACCACGACTTTCTGCAGTCATTCGTCACCGCAAGAGAATTAGCATAATCTGTGCGCGGCGGCTGTTTTAAGAGCAAATGCTAATTGCCGGCCGATAAATCACCGTGACAGCTTTGTCTATCATTGATGAAGGCCTCCTTTTGCGAGGGAAATCAGATGTGCAGTTGGGGGACTTTGTCGACTGTAACCACAGCAGAAAGCTTATGAATCATTTTTGCACTACTATTATGATTGTTTCTCCTTGCCCTCTGCTTCATAGGTTACTCCGTACCAAAATGATTCACTTTTTTTGTCCAATCTCATTTCTCTACTGTTTCAGATCAAATTTACAAATAATTCAAGACATTGGTGCTTTGTTTTTTTACACCTTCAAAACATTCCCAGTTTTGCCAGAATTCCACATTTTCCACACACAATAAAAACCAAATGAGATGTATGGAAAAAAAAATCTATCACGCTATTTTCACACCTTAAGAATTCAATAGTCAGAAGATATTTTGCATATTTGCCTCCTCCCTTGATTAAGATTAAAATGTTTCTTTTTTGTAAAGGAAAAAAAAAAAATATGAGTTACTAATTTGAGGAACTGAAAGTTTCCACAATGAGCATCTGTGTTTTTGGCTGCTTATGTTGATACTTCTTGATTCTTTCCCAGCACTGGCATAGTTACGAAGAAGCCTTGAAATCCTTCTGCAATCGTCACGCCTATGACGGACTGATGCTTCTCTTGGCCATTGAAGATGCAATTATTCCTCCCCGCCTGCAGGTGGCAGTCTATTCGTCAAATAGTGAATTCCTCAACCAGGTAAAATATCTGCTAACTGCCATTTCTTTCTGTTCGGACAATATATTCTAGGTAACGTGGATTTTATGAAGTTGCCAGATGTTTCAATAGCATGGTTTGATTGTAGAATATTTTTTTAATAATGCAGATCTGCTGTGAGCTAGAGGAGACCACCAGCGTGTCTCTCTCTGGCGAACCAGAAACCAGGGGTGATCTACAGGTCTACCAGGTCCAACTAAATAGCTTCTCGCCTCTGGGCACGTCATTGTTGTTGCTGGAGGAAGAGCTCCGTGGCCTCCTCAAGGAGTTTGCGGATCGGCGGAGCTCCATGCTAGCCTGTCGCCCCAGCAGCATGACGTCCTCCACCGAGGGGGTGGCGGGCAGCGTGGAGTTCTCCCAGGGTTCGTCTGGCATCAATGACATGGAAGGCTCAGACACAGAGAGAGCCGAGGGAGGTGCTGGAGATGTGGTAGCAATGGAGAGGTGTGTAAAAGGGGCAATTATCCAAAAAGACAACGTCGTCCAATCTTGTTCTTTTTGTGTTCCGAAAGGGTGGTGCCAGAGGGTGAGAATGATCCAGGAGGAGTCCAAGCAAGTGTGGAGTTGGTGAGCCCCGACAGCGGTATGAACACCATCCGCAGCAGCCGCTCCTCCAAGGAGAGCTCAGTGTTTCTCAGCGATGACAGCCCTGTTGCCGAGATGATTGGGTCAGCGGCAGGTCCCGGGGGCCTCCTGTTGAGGAACCCCTCCCCCTTGGGGCTGTTGTCCCTCTCACCTCCTGCACCGCCTGAGAGGAGGCGGCGTCAGCATTCAAACAAAAAAAGGAATGACCACTTTGATCAGTTTCATTTTGAGCCGCTCCATCCGCATCACGTCCTCCAGAATTCCGCAGGAAAAACAGACAACGATCAGCAAACGGCGGGGAGCTCCAGCCTCTCAGAATATGAGGAACTAAACACGGTGGATTTCTCTGATCCCAGTTCTTTGGGTGGTCTGGAAAGTAGGCACTCATCTTCTGATCCAGACTGTCAAGTCATGGAAATGATGGAAACTGTGGTTCCTCCCACACCGGTCAATAGCCTGGCAGGCGGTCACCCTTCCGGCAGCTGCGGCGCCAGGTTCTTCCCCGAAGACGTGGCAGAGAGGATCAGCGGCCTGCAGCACAAGGACAGCGTCTCGTCATCCTTGTCCGAGACTTGGGAGGAGCTCGGCTTCGACGCGCCTTCCTCGAATGATGCCTGGAGTAGAACCAGAGGGACAGAGAGTCCTCAGAATCTGGAGGAAATACGGTGCAAAGAGTCTGATGGTGAAAAAACAAGTAGGGAAGGGAGGTCACAGAGGGACTGGAGCTTGGAACCGCAGCTTAGTTTGATCACCGAACAGACAGAATCATATGAAAACTGGAACCCGGATTCTGAACTTGGTGATCAATGGAACCCCGTTACTGCGGCCGATCTGCAGTTGACGCCACCGGAAGAGGAAGTTGAAAGCGAAGCTGGCGTCTTTGGAGTCAAAGAAACGACACTTCCTTCACAGAAGAAGAAAATGATACTCAACACTTTAACGCCAGACACATCGAAGGAGGACAATGATGACGCACAGGAGAGTAAAGCAGGTAGAGCAATGCAGACGCTGGATTTTTGGACCTATTCGGCACAGAAGGGTTTTCTGAAATCAGATAGCGGAACCACAACTTCATACCCGGAATCGCTTGACATGTGGAATACGACAATCCGAGATGACGGTTTTTCTCCACTCATGACACCTTTATCTGAAGACTCTGGAAACTTCGCTGGGGCGACTCCCAACGTGAGAGGAGGAGCTTCCTTGGAAAGCCCTCAGGGATTCTCCTATGGAAGCATGGAAATGTGGAACACAACCATACAAGAAGACAGCTCTTCATCCGCAAGCCCAGAAGCACCTGGGAATGGGAAAGACCAAAGTCACCCTGACTTAGTGGACGGAAGGGAGACCACTGCAACCAAAAAGCAGGAAAGAGAAGCAGAAAGAGGAGAACAAGAAAAGGATATCGGACTGATGGGTCAAAAGCAGAGTGTCAAAATAGTAATAGACGGAGAAGAAGGCGGACGGTCAGACCCAGTAGGGAATCTTCCTGTTCCTCGCATGGTCATCTCCACTTCAGACTATGACAATGTAGGAGGCTGCAGTTGGAGCATTTCAACTTCCCCTGAGATTGACTGCGGTCCTGTCGTAGATACGATACAACTGGAAGAGCAGTCCAGCCCATTCGTAGCCGTGACCAAACCCGCGGAAGACAAAACGGAATCCGACGGAAGCAGTTCAGATAAAGTCTTTCATTTTGAGGAGCAGGGTGACTCGAGTTCAGCTGAGAAAACAGTCGAGATTCATTCTCCATTTATTCTGGTTGACAACTGTCAGGCATTTCCAGAGGATCAGCAGTCAAATTTAGTGGAAAGTTGTGAATATCCAATCCACAATAAAGACTCTTTATCTCAAAGCCCAGATAGTTCGGCGAGTCTTGCGTCGAGTAAACCCAAAAGTTCTGGACCAGCGTCACCAGCCGACCGTCTGCCGCAAAGGTTTACTCTCACTGATAATCAAAGCCAAGAATGTTCCATGACAGAGGTAATGTCGCTCAGCCCCAGTTCTGGTGTTGACGAAGAGACACTCCAATTGAGCCCGGGCAGTCGAGACGAACTGAGGTCCAATTCAGACGGGGATTCGTCATCGTGCCTTGAAATGGAGTACATTATCGTTCCAGGAACATTAAAGTCTCCCAAAGACACCGAAGGGCCATCAAAAGGATCTCGGAAGCCCATGGAAACGTTTCACATGCTTTCCTATGCCGTTTCAGTGCTGAAAGCTCAGAATCAGCAGACAGAGCAAAGTGGACAGATCCAGAATGATCATTCAACCGGCGAGGATCAAAGTCTTACCCAAGTTTTCCAGTTAGAGTCAAGATCATTGTCTGGAAGTGAAACACAATTGGAACAAGGCTCCTATGAAGATAAATCCAACGTCTTTGGCAGAAGTATGTCACCTTCATTGAGACACCCATCGGATCACTTCCTCAAAACCAGAGAGGAGGTTTATGTCCACTCTCAAATCTCCATGGAGGACTCAGGTTCAGACAGTGGCCACTCACCCGTCAACTCATCTACACCCCATCCCAACTTACAAGTCTGGGGGGATTCGTTACCGAGACGAGACACATCGCAATCATCGTGCAATAGCTCCGCCATCTCTCACACGAGCTCCTTGGTTAGTACGCCCGCCAGCGAATCGGGCGTACCGAGCGACAAGGCCCTTGGATTACCGTTTTCTGGAGATTTGATGGAGGAGGAAAATGATGAAGAGGGGCCAGAGGAAGAACCGACAAGGGTGCAAAGGGCTCACGATCTGTTGAGTTTTACAGAGGAGCTAGTTCAATGTTCTTCACTTCCACCAAACAGCGACCCATTCCAAGGTGATTCACTGGATTATGATGATGGACAAACTGAAAGGGCTGATGATTGCTTGGTTGAGCACCACAAGGGAGACCATTGGGCCTCTCACCAAAACCGTTCTCAGAATTTAGGGTAAGTGACTAAACCAAGTTTCAGTTGTGTGTGTGGGTTGTTTGTATGACAATTTGACTTCTCCGTCCCTCATTTACCAGATGCCAAAATATGACATCACAACTTTTACCCCATCCGGCCAATCAGAGAGCTACGAACCAGTGGACAACGCTTCAAGGTTCACCTCAGAGCGGTTACAATTACCACCATGTTGACCAAAGGACAGAAAACCAGGAAGGTCCCGAACCAGCGAGGAACACGTCAGACGTCTACGCCGAATTTTCAACTCAAGTCCCTCATGCAGACTTTGTAGTCGAGCGGGACGAAAGCTACTTCGAACCTTGTCAATACGAGGACCCGGTGCGGGAGGATTGCGTCCAGTATGTGCCTGAGGGATACGCCCACTTTCTCATGTCCAGGTTAGTTGTGCCTTATATAATATTGGGAAAAAAAAAAGGCATTTTGGAATTTTATTTTTATCATTAGTGTTTTTATCAGTCTGATTCTTAGTAGTCTTATTTCCTGGGGACTGAATATTAAGAACAATTCTCAGTACAATTTTACTGGAACATGCAATACTGCGTATTGTTATTTTTTTGTTCATCCCATGCATCTTTGTTTGTGTGTGTGTGTGGGGCGCAGTTTTAATGATGGCTCCTCATTAACAGTTGCATCACTCGGCCCCCACTTTGTAATTCTGATGAATTGCCCCCTCCCCTTTGGGGTACGCAGCCCTCCCTTGTCTTTGTTTGTGTGCCTGTGTGTGTCTGTCAGTGTTGTGGTCATGTGACGCAGTTGCAAAGAAGCTGCTCCATGCTAAGGTAGGTGTGTAAATAAGATGCGAGCGTGTGTCCACGTTTCTTATGTGAACTCCGCTATTGTTAACACAAATTATGGTAATGAGTCACATGTGCAAGGAGGGGGGGGGGGGGGACTATGTTGAAAGGGGATAGATAGAGAGTGGGGGGTAGTAGGGGTAACACTGGTCCGTATTGTTCCCTTCATCCCACACGTGCAGCTTGCCTTGAAAACTTCCTTTAAACATGTTGCTCTGTTATGTTTGTGCTCTTTTGCGGTGTCTTTTTGTGCATCCTGGCTGATAGCGCTGATTGCATGTGTCATGGATGGCGTTTCTGTGCCTCGGAACAGGCGAGAGCCCCAGGAGGATCGGCCGGCAGAAGTGACGGCGACAACAATGATGATGATGAGGAGGAGGACATCCAGTGAGGAAGCTGAGAATGCAGAGCACGGGGAAGGTAAAAAACAACACCACAAAGTAAATGACCTGCTTGTACGGAGCGAAAACTATGTCAAATTGTGTTACTGTCACTTTAAGAAACAGTGTCTTCCTTCCTTCCTTCCTTCCTTCCTTCCTTCCTTCCTTCCTTCCTTCCTTCCTTCCTTCCTTCCTTCCTTCCTCTTCCTTCCTTCCTTCCTTCCTTCCTTCCTTTCTTTCTTTCTTTCTTTCTTTCTTTCTTTCTTTCTTTCTTTCTTTCTTTCTTTCTTTCTTTCTTTCTTTCTTTCTTTCTTTCTTTCTTTCTCTCTTTCTCTCCCTCCCTTGCTTCCTCCCTTCCTTCCTCCCTTCCTTCATTTAAGAAAAAAACAATGTTCTCTACTATACCCTGTGGCAGACCCTGCCTCGTCCGCAGACGTGTCGGGGGGCTCCAGTCAGAGGCGTAAGTTGGCGGCGCCGCCCATGAACGTGTCGCTGGAGCGCAGCGAAGGCTCCCTGCTCTCCGAGGACGCCCTGGACACGGACGACGAGGATGCGGCTCTCGACACCGGCGATGACCTGGACGTGGACATCGAGGAGCTGGACACGTCCGAAGAGGAGCGCGATCCGCCCGTCCCTCCGGACGGGGTTAGCGAGGTGCTCGAGGATGGCCGGCTGTGGAGGAGTGTCGTGATTGGCGAGCAGGAGCATCGCATCGATATGAAGTGCATTGAGGCCTACAAGAGGGTCATCTCGCATGGAGGTATAGACGCCCGTCTATTTGTTTCCTCTTGACGCCTCCCTGGTGTAACCCCCGTCATTCACGTGGCAGGTTATTACGCCGAGCGCCACGCCATCATCGTCTTTGCAGCCTGCTTCCTGCCCGATAGCGACTGTGACAGTTACAACTATGTCATGGAAAATCTCTTCTTGTAAGTAAAAATCCTCGACTTGCATTTCATTGTGAGCCAGCTTCAGATAGGCCACCGCTTGAGTGAAGTGTGGGGGGGAAAAAAGCCACATGTGCCGATGCAGTTTTCAGAACTGAAACATACGCATCCAAACTTAGAAGACTTCCAAGGAGCTGCGACTCCACCGCCTGACGTCTTCTTATGCGCAGGTACGTTATAAGCACCTTGGAGCTGATGGTGGCAGAGGACTACATGATTGTCTACCTGAACGGCGCCACACCTCGCCGCAGGATGCCTGGCTTCACATGGATGAAGAAGTGCTACCAGATGATTGACAGGAGGTCACGCTTCATTTTTTTTTTTTTACATAATGTGGTTTTAATGTATTATTTTTCTGTGTAACATCAACGAGTTATGTAAAGTTGGAATTGATCCCTTCCTTCCTTCCTTCCTTCCTTCCTTCCTTCCTTCCTTCCTTCCTTCCTTCCTTCCTTCCTTCCTTCCTTCCTTCCTTCCTTCCTTCCTTCCTTCCTTCCTTCCTTCCTTTCCTCCTTTCCTTCTTTCCTTCTTTCCTTCTTTCTTTCCTTCTTTCTTTCCTACTTTCTTTCCTACTTTCTTTCCTTCTTTCTTTCCTTCTTTCTTTCCTTTCTTTCTTTCTTTCTTTCTTTCCTTTCTTTCCTTTCTTTCTTTCCTTTCTTTCTTTCTTTCTTTCTTTCTTTCTTTCTTTCTTTCTTTCTTTCTTTCTTTCTTTCTTTCTTTCTTCCTTCCTTCCTTCCGACTACTCTGAATAATAATGTCAACTTCTTTCAGGCTGAAGAAGAACCTGAAGATGTTCATCATCGTCCATCCTTCCTGGTTCATCAGAACACTATTAGGCATCACCAGACCCTTCATAAGGTTCATTGCATTTATCTGTCCCAGTTTTCATTCGATTAGCGGTGGGTGAATACACATTAGTCGATATAAACTTGAATGCCCGACATTGTGTTTTGTGTTCAGCTCCAAGTTCTGCAGTAAAATCAAGTACGTGGGCAGCCTGCAGGAGCTGGGACACATCATCCCCATGGAATACGTCCACATTCCGCCCAGCATCGTCAAGTGAGTTTTCTGAGGCCCACCGGCACGGGTTAACACACCAACTGAACATACATTCTGCATGTAGAAAACTTGTGTGCGGTTGCTCGCAAGAGACAAAAAGACATTTGGTTGGTTCACTTCAAATCACTTTTGTCTGTTGAGCTTGATTTTCCATGTCCCCTTACAAGGTATGACCAACAGAGGGCGGCACACACATTTACTTGCATGAGGTAAAAAGCTCCGAGCCTGAAACTGTACTAACCATCTGATACGGCCTGACGCCGACTCATTCGCTTTTCTAAGGTCCACTTTGTGGCTTTAACTCCTTCACTGCTCATTTGATGGTTTGTACATTAGTCGCAAATTGCCCTCGTTGTTTTCTTTGCTGGGGTTGCCAGTGAAAGTTAGTCTTCAATGCATATGCATGTATGAGCATTCATGTCAAACCAGTGTCAAAATGGTCTTAAGGTGTTTTGCATCATGGTTTGTGATATATCTATTCATTAAATTAGGAAACGATTTCGGTAGGCTTGGCAATTAAGTCTGCTTACTTTAATGTCCTCGCATGTGGAAAAGGAGAGCCACAGTCACCTTTCATTTATTTATTCTTTTAATTATAAAAGAAGTGGCTGCTGTCAACCACAGCTCACGCCCAGACACTCAAATGCAGAGTTTGCCCCACCAGGTCTCACCTCTTAAAGGCACACACACGCACGCTCGCGTTAGTGTCAACAAAGTATCACGCCAGGCAACCTTTTGGACTTCTCTATGCTTGAATGATTCCTTTCAATTGTTCCTTGTAATATTTCACTAATTTTCTTAATTTCACCTTCTTGTTCTGAACTAATCCCTCCCTCATTGCTTGTCTAGAGTTTTTCCCCTTTGTCTGTTTCTTTTATCCCATCTTAAATGTAAAAAAAAAAAATACTGTTCCCTCCTCATGTGGGACGGTGGACACAGGCTACTCATTGAAGTGTCCCCAAAAGCAACCCCCACCCCACCTCATTAATTTGTCTTCTCTGCCCTCTATTGCAACGTCACACACCAGGCTGGACACAGATTTAAAGGACGCCTCAGGAAAGTAAGTCTGCACAAGCCATCCCAAAACAAATGACATTTACCTATTTATTGACGTATAGGGAAAAACGTACTGGAAAAAAAATCATTTGAAAAATGAGATCATAATAGCAGTCAATTTCTGAACAAATGTCTCAAATATCAAAACATTTTGCTATCGTCATTTTCATTTTCGAAGTAATCATAAATCAAGAAAAACAACGTGTAGCAGCAAAAATGGCAGGTGCTTGAGCGCCACCTAGGGCCCAAATGTGCACGTGCCGGTTTATCTCGATACTCTTGTCATATCACTTTTGTTTCCTGGTGTCTGTCAGGTCCGACAGAAAGAGAAGTTTGGCCATTTGACAAAACCAGAGCTCCACTTGAGGCTGCTCGTCTTCCCGTGAGAAGGGAAGAGGTTGCGGCGAGGCGCTCGGAAAACACCGCATCACTGTCGGAGAGAAAAGTGCTCTCCAGACTGCACTCAAAGAGGTTTACATCGGAATCCATTCATTACGACTGTATCCACCACTTGACTAATACGCCTTTTCTTTCACGATACTGTATCGGTACCATTTTGGACCATTAATAACCTCTCATGCATCAACAGCTGTGGAGTCGGAGTTTACAAAAAATTCAACATACAATAAATCTCTGTACTGTACTTGTAGACAAACTGATACAAGTCAACATTGGTTGAAATCAGGGGTATGACAATTGCAAGTAATTGAAAGAAACCATTTATGAGAATATCTCAAAAAAGGGACAAACAATAATAAAAGAAATAGCACCGTTATGACGCTATACAGTTATGGTGTTGGATTAAAATGTACTATACAAGTACAAATATATTATATGAAAAATAATAATATTGTATATATATATATATTATCAGCATCATAAAGACATTATAATGGCTATGTAATGGCATTTTTGTCCCACCCCGGATTTGAACGTAGCCACTCTGTTGTCAATATCAAAGCCGGCTTTCTCTACTAATCCGTTCCATCACTGTGAAAGTCGTCGAGGTAGCAAGATAGCACTTGAATGTGTTTGCGGTGACTTACTTGTGCATGCCTTCTGCTTGTGTGTGTGTGTGTGTGTGTGTGTGTGTGTGTGTGTGTGTGTGTGTGTGTGTGTGTGTGTGTGTGTGTGTGTGTGTGTGTGTGTGTGTGTGTGTGTGTGTGTGTGTGTGTGTGTGTGTGTGTGTGTGTGTGTGTGTGTGTGTGTGTGTGTGTGTGTGTGTGTGTGTGTGTGTGTGTGTGTGTGTGTGTGTGTGTGTGTGTGTGTGTGTGTGTGTGTGTGTGTGTGTGTGTGTGTGTGTGTGTGTGTGTGTGTGTGTGTGTGTGTGTGTGTGTGTGTGTGTGTGTGTGTGCGCGTGCGCGCGCGCGTGCGTGCGTGCGTGTGCGCGCGCGCGCGCGTGCGTGTGTGTGTGCGTGCGTGTGTGCGCGCGCGCGCGTGCGTGTGTGCGTGTGTGCGTGTGTGCGTGTGTGCGTGTGTGCGTGCGTGTGTGCGTGCGTGCGTGCGTGCGTGCGTGCGTGTGTGTGTGCGTGCGTGCGTGCGTGCGTGTGTGTGTGAGAGAAGAGCTGGTGATATATTGTTGACAAAGTCTTGTGTGTGTGTGTTCCACATTTTTATTTGTAATTCTGCCTTCATCTTCTTACAGTAAATAAAGAAAGGAATACTCGGCCCGTGTCTAAACTTTTAATGTTTTTAATTAAACATTAAATTAAATTAAAAATAAAACTCATGTGTTGAACAAGTGCGATATCCACAGGAGTTGCCCGTTTCCTCTGTGTTTTTGTATGTATTGGTTCGGAACACTGACACACTTGCGGAAGTCTTTGGTTAAGGTCAACAACTGCTCCAACGCATCCCGCTCGTCCCTCATGATGGCCAAGCAGTGGCAAGCCTTCTCCAGGCTGTCGTCGTCACCATCATAGTCGATCCAGGTGTAGTGGCCGAAGCTACTCGGGGTGAGATTCCGGCCCACCTTGAGGCAAAACACAGAGGGTGGCCAACAGGGCGGCCACTTTGAGGCAAAACCTTTGGTGTTGTCCCCTCAAGCTCATCCTCAAAATGACAGAACAATAATTATGAAATCATAAAATAGTAAATTCACAGTTTTAAAAATTGCATTAGTCTATATTTTTATGTCTTTGTATTTTAGAGAATATTTTGAAAATAATTATTTGAAGTGCAATTATTTTTTACCAATTTTACAGATTTACACAAACGAGAGTATTTATTTACCTAAGGCGGCGAAGGTACGTACTCTATGTGTGAAATTTGGTCCACACAAAAGGCGCACCATACTAAAAGGCGCACCTTCGTTTTTTGAGAAAATTAAAGGCTTTCAAGTGCGCCTTCTGGTGCGGAAAATATAGTATTTTATATTTTCATAATTTATTTAAAACATTTTGATTTGAATAGAATTTTTTTTTTTTTTAATTATTAAAGTATTACATGTATTGTTTAATTTTCTAATACTAAGTTAAAAATAAATAGGCAGAAAACATATACACTACCGTTCAAAAGTTTGGGGTCACAAAATTGTTTGGGTGACCCCAAACTTTTGAACGGTAGTGTATATATTTATTTAGATAATTATTTATAGATTATATATATATAATCTTCTGTGTAAAAAATCTTATAATATATATGTATACTTATATTCATAGATTATATATAATCTTATACAAATATAAGATATAATTTATAATATTTAATTCATAATATTTTATTATAATAATATTTACACTACCGTTCAAAGTTTGGGGTCACCCAAACAATTTTGTGACCCCAAACTTTTGAACGGTAGTGTATATTTATGTGCAAATTTTAATTAATAACCGACAAATGACCCCTTTATTTTAACATCTAATAAGTAGTTCGGGCGCATCGTAAAACGGATCATCGCCGCCCCCTTGTGTTTAATTGAAGCATCAGCAACAACGGTAAAAGGCTCGTCGGCTGGTCAGTTATTAGTTTTAACACATGTTGGCAGAAAATTATAACCCGAACGTCATCATTAAATCATTTCATTACTTGTAAAGTGCTGGAAATCCCCGCTTATTGTCTCTGCTGCATATTAATGATGCTGTTGTTGACGTCAAGTGACTTCTCATGGAAAAGCCGCACAATTACGCATCAAAGGGGCACAAATTGCACAACTGAGTATTGTGCAAAATATGTTTTCTCTTGATGAGTGACTCGTTAGGTTATGCGGTGTGGTTAGACCCACATGGAATTCTCTTTGCTTTGTTTTATTTAACAATAAACTTCAACAGGGAGTGGCAAAAAAAAAAAAAAAACTCTTTGAGGCAAGCACACTTGGTTCTTTTTGGAAGAACGTGCGTGTGTGCGCGCGCGCGCGTGTGTGTGCGTGCGTGCGTGTGTGCGCGCGCGCGCGTGCGTGTGTGCGTGCGTGCGTGCGTGTGTGCGTGTGTGCGTGTGTGCGTGTGTGCGTGTGTGCGTGTGTGTGTGCGTGCGTGCGTGCGTGCGTGCGTGTGTGTGTGCGTGCGTGCGTGTGTGTGTGAGAGAAGAGCTGGTGATATATTGTTGACAAAGTCTTGTGTGTGTGTGTTCCACATTTTTATTTGTAATTCTGCCTTCATCTTCTTACAGTAAAATAAAGAAAGGAATACTCGGCCCGTGTCTAAACTTTTAATGTTTTTAATTAAACATTAAATTAAATTAAAAAATAAAACTCATGTGTTGAACAAGTGCGATATCCACAGGAGTTGCCCGTTTCCTCTGTGTTTTTGTATGTATTGGTTCGGAACACTGACACACTTGCGGAAGTCTTTGGTTAAGGTCAACAACTGCTCCAACGCATCCCGCTCGTCCCTCATGATGGCCAAGCAGTGGCAAGCCTTCTCCAGGCTGTCGTCGTCACCATCATAGTCGATCCAGGTGTAGTGGCCGAAGCTACTCGGGGTGAGATTCCGGCCCACCTTGAGGCAAAACACAGAGGGTGGCCAACAGGGCGGCCACTTTGAGGCAAAACCTTTGGTGTTGTCCCCTCAAGCTCATCCTCAAAATGACAGAACAATAATTATGAAATCATAAAATAGTAAATTCACAGTTTTAAAAATTGCATTAGTCTATATTTTTATGTCTTTGTATTTTAGAGAATATTTTGAAAATAATTATTTGAAGTGCAATTATTTTTTACCAATTTTACAGATTTACACAAACGAGAGTATTTATTTACCTAAGGCGGCGAAGGTACGTACTCTATGTGTGAAATTTGGTCCACACAAAAGGCGCACCATACTAAAAGGCGCACCTTCGTTTTTTGAGAAAATTAAAGGCTTTCAAGTGCGCCTTCTGGTGCGGAAAATATAGTATTTTATATTTTCATAATTTATTTAAAACATTTTGATTTGAATAGAATTTTTTTTTTTTTTTTTTTAATTATTAAAGTATTACATGTATTGTTTAATTTTCTAATACTAAGTTAAAAATAAATAGGCAGAAAACATATACACTACCGTTCAAAAGTTTGGGGTCACAAAATTGTTTGGGTGACCCCAAACTTTTGAACGGTAGTGTATATATTTATTTAGATAATTATTTATAGATTATATATATATAATCTTCTGTGTAAAAAATCTTATAATATATATGTATACTTATATTCATAGATTATATATAATCTTATACAAATATAAGATATAATTTATAATATTTAATTCATAATATTTTATTATAATAATATTTACACTACCGTTCAAAAGTTTGGGGTCACCCAAACAATTTTGTGACCCCAAACTTTTGAACGGTAGTGTATATTTATGTGCAAATTTTAATTAATAACCGACAAATGACCCCTTTATTTTAACATCTAATAAGTAGTTCGGGCGCATCGTAAAACGGATCATCGCCGCCCCCTTGTGTTTAATTGAAGCATCAGCAACAACGGTAAAAGGCTCGTCGGCTGGTCAGTTATTAGTTTTAACACATGTTGGCAGAAAATTATAACCCGAACGTCATCATTAAATCATTTCATTACTTGTAAAGTGCTGGAAATCCCCGCTTATTGTCTCTGCTGCATATTAATGATGCTGTTGTTGACGTCAAGTGACTTCTCATGGAAAAGCCGCACAATTACGCATCAAAGGGGCACAAATTGCACAACTGAGTATTGTGCAAAATATGTTTTCTCTTGATGAGTGACTCGTTAGGTTATGCGGTGTGGTTAGACCCACATGGAATTCTCTTTGCTTTGTTTTATTTAACAATAAACTTCAACAGGGAGTGGCAAAAAAAAAAAAAAAAACTCTTTGAGGCAAGCACACTTGGTTCTTTTTGGAAGAACGTGCGTGTGTGCGCGCGCGCGCGTGTGTGTGCGTGCGTGCGTGTGTGCGCGCGCGCGCGTGCGTGTGTGCGTGCGTGCGTGCGTGTGTGCGTGTGTGCGTGTGTGCGTGTGTGCGTGTGTGCGTGTGTGTGTGCGTGCGTGCGTGCGTGCGTGCGTGTGTGTGTGCGTGCGTGCGTGCGTGCGTGTGTGTGTGAGAGAAGAGCTGGTGATATATTGTTGACAAAGTCTTGTGTGTGTGTGTTCCACATTTTTATTTGTAATTCTGCCTTCATCTTCTTACAGTAAAATAAAGAAAGGAATACTCGGCCCGTGTCTAAACTTTTAATGTTTTTAATTAAACATTAAATTAAATTAAAAAATAAAACTCATGTGTTGAACAAGTGCGATATCCACAGGAGTTGCCCGTTTCCTCTGTGTTTTTGTATGTATTGGTTCGGAACACTGACACACTTGCGGAAGTCTTTGGTTAAGGTCAACAACTGCTCCAACGCATCCCGCTCGTCCCTCATGATGGCCAAGCAGTGGCAAGCCTTCTCCAGGCTGTCGTCGTCACCATCATAGTCGATCCAGGTGTAGTGGCCGAAGCTACTCGGGGTGAGATTCCGGCCCACCTTGAGGCAAAACACAGAGGGTGGCCAACAGGGCGGCCACTTTGAGGCAAAACCTTTGGTGTTGTCCCCTCAAGCTCATCCTCAAAATGACAGAACAATAATTATGAAATCATAAAATAGTAAATTCACAGTTTTAAAAATTGCATTAGTCTATATTTTTATGTCTTTGTATTTTAGAGAATATTTTGAAAATAATTATTTGAAGTGCAATTATTTTTTACCAATTTTACAGATTTACACAAACGAGAGTATTTATTTACCTAAGGCGGCGAAGGTACGTACTCTATGTGTGAAATTTGGTCCACACAAAAGGCGCACCATACTAAAAGGCGCACCTTCGTTTTTTGAGAAAATTAAAGGCTTTCAAGTGCGCCTTCTGGTGCGGAAAATATAGTATTTTATATTTTCATAATTTATTTAAAACATTTTGATTTGAATAGAATTTTTTTTTTTTTTTTTTTAATTATTAAAGTATTACATGTATTGTTTAATTTTCTAATACTAAGTTAAAAATAAATAGGCAGAAAACATATACACTACCGTTCAAAAGTTTGGGGTCACAAAATTGTTTGGGTGACCCCAAACTTTTGAACGGTAGTGTATATATTTATTTAGATAATTATTTATAGATTATATATATATAATCTTCTGTGTAAAAAATCTTATAATATATATGTATACTTATATTCATAGATTATATATAATCTTATACAAATATAAGATATAATTTATAATATTTAATTCATAATATTTTATTATAATAATATTTACACTACCGTTCAAAAGTTTGGGGTCACCCAAACAATTTTGTGACCCCAAACTTTTGAACGGTAGTGTATATTTATGTGCAAATTTTAATTAATAACCGACAAATGACCCCTTTATTTTAACATCTAATAAGTAGTTCGGGCGCATCGTAAAACGGATCATCGCCGCCCCCTTGTGTTTAATTGAAGCATCAGCAACAACGGTAAAAGGCTCGTCGGCTGGTCAGTTATTAGTTTTAACACATGTTGGCAGAAAATTATAACCCGAACGTCATCATTAAATCATTTCATTACTTGTAAAGTGCTGGAAATCCCCGCTTATTGTCTCTGCTGCATATTAATGATGCTGTTGTTGACGTCAAGTGACTTCTCATGGAAAAGCCGCACAATTACGCATCAAAGGGGCACAAATTGCACAACTGAGTATTGTGCAAAATATGTTTTCTCTTGATGAGTGACTCGTTAGGTTATGCGGTGTGGTTAGACCCACATGGAATTCTCTTTGCTTTGTTTTATTTAACAATAAACTTCAACAGGGAGTGGCAAAAAAAAAAAAAAAACTCTTTGAGGCAAGCACACTTGGTTCTTTTTGGAAGAACGTGCGTGTGTGCGCGCGCGCGCGTGTGTGTGCGTGCGTGCGTGTGTGTGCGCGCGCGCGTGCGTGTGTGCGTGCGTGCGTGCGTGTGTGCGTGTGTGCGTGTGTGCGTGTGTGCGTGTGTGCGTGTGTGTGTGCGTGCGTGCGTGCGTGCGTGCGTGTGTGTGTGCGTGCGTGCGTGCGTGCGTGTGTGTGTGAGAGAAGAGCTGGTGATATATTGTTGACAAAGTCTTGTGTGTGTGTGTTCCACATTTTTATTTGTAATTCTGCCTTCATCTTCTTACAGTAAAATAAAGAAAGGAATACTCGGCCCGTGTCTAAACTTTTAATGTTTTTAATTAAACATTAAATTAAATTAAAAAATAAAACTCATGTGTTGAACAAGTGCGATATCCACAGGAGTTGCCCGTTTCCTCTGTGTTTTTGTATGTATTGGTTCGGAACACTGACACACTTGCGGAAGTCTTTGGTTAAGGTCAACAACTGCTCCAACGCATCCCGCTCGTCCCTCATGATGGCCAAGCAGTGGCAAGCCTTCTCCAGGCTGTCGTCGTCACCATCATAGTCGATCCAGGTGTAGTGGCCGAAGCTACTCGGGGTGAGATTCCGGCCCACCTTGAGGCAAAACACAGAGGGTGGCCAACAGGGCGGCCACTTTGAGGCAAAACCTTTGGTGTTGTCCCCTCAAGCTCATCCTCAAAATGACAGAACAATAATTATGAAATCATAAAATAGTAAATTCACAGTTTTAAAAATTGCATTAGTCTATATTTTTATGTCTTTGTATTTTAGAGAATATTTTGAAAATAATTATTTGAAGTGCAATTATTTTTTACCAATTTTACAGATTTACACAAACGAGAGTATTTATTTACCTAAGGCGGCGAAGGTACGTACTCTATGTGTGAAATTTGGTCCACACAAAAGGCGCACCATACTAAAAGGCGCACCTTCGTTTTTTGAGAAAATTAAAGGCTTTCAAGTGCGCCTTCTGGTGCGGAAAATATAGTATTTTATATTTTCATAATTTATTTAAAACATTTTGATTTGAATAGAATTTTTTTTTTTTTTTTTTTAATTATTAAAGTATTACATGTATTGTTTAATTTTCTAATACTAAGTTAAAAATAAATAGGCAGAAAACATATACACTACCGTTCAAAAGTTTGGGGTCACAAAATTGTTTGGGTGACCCCAAACTTTTGAACGGTAGTGTATATATTTATTTAGATAATTATTTATAGATTATATATATATAATCTTCTGTGTAAAAAATCTTATAATATATATGTATACTTATATTCATAGATTATATATAATCTTATACAAATATAAGATATAATTTATAATATTTAATTCATAATATTTTATTATAATAATATTTACACTACCGTTCAAAAGTTTGGGGTCACCCAAACAATTTTGTGACCCCAAACTTTTGAACGGTAGTGTATATTTATGTGCAAATTTTAATTAATAACCGACAAATGACCCCTTTATTTTAACATCTAATAAGTAGTTCGGGCGCATCGTAAAACGGATCATCGCCGCCCCCTTGTGTTTAATTGAAGCATCAGCAACAACGGTAAAAGGCTCGTCGGCTGGTCAGTTATTAGTTTTAACACATGTTGGCAGAAAATTATAACCCGAACGTCATCATTAAATCATTTCATTACTTGTAAAGTGCTGGAAATCCCCGCTTATTGTCTCTGCTGCATATTAATGATGCTGTTGTTGACGTCAAGTGACTTCTCATGGAAAAGCCGCACAATTACGCATCAAAGGGGCACAAATTGCACAACTGAGTATTGTGCAAAATATGTTTTCTCTTGATGAGTGACTCGTTAGGTTATGCGGTGTGGTTAGACCCACATGGAATTCTCTTTGCTTTGTTTTATTTAACAATAAACTTCAACAGGGAGTGGCAAAAAAAAAAAAAAAACTCTTTGAGGCAAGCACACTTGGTTCTTTTTGGAAGAAATATTCACTCAAAATACAGAGTCCTAAAAAAAAAAATCCAGGTTTGCCGTTTTAAGTTTTGTGGTCACTATTGTGGTCAGTCAGGGTGTCTCCTTCTTTGACCAGAGACGTGTTTTGAGCATCACCCAAAATATTTTCATGTGGGAGGAATTAGAAGCACCTAGAGACCTCTAGATGTTGGAAACCAAATGGGATCCACCATATGTGGTTTAGTTAGGTTTTTATGCTGGTCTCGCTAGTGTCACCAGCATTGGCCGATGAAAACTTCCTTATCTTTTCCCTTTCATCAACAGAGACATTAAGGTGCTTCCTTGACATGAGTATCTCCGCTGACCCAAGATAGAAACAGACGTCTGAGAGCTTCCCGCTTCTCCTGCGCCCGTGTGGCGGCCTGATAAATCGAGACTTTGCCGGCAGGCATCACTTGAACTCGACCTGGCAGGGCCTGAAATGAACGCGGGCCAACACGGCTCCCTAACAAGGCACGGAACACGGAAGGGGGTGACGGGATACGGACACTCAGCAGGTAGCAGACTACGGAAGGTGAGTGAGTCAACAAGTTGTCCTCTTTATTTAGACCTCGGCGTGACACGGGCAAGCGGAAATGATTTATCTTTGGTTATCTGTTTAAAGTTCACTTGCAGTTGACTGAAGCAAGAATGCTGCAATTTTAAGACCGAATAAGGAAGTAAAGGCAATACTCGATAGATTAGGACATTACATTTCAAATCTTCTTGAACTTTTATTTGCCTATATTTAAAACTCAGTCACTGCCACTAGCGGCCATAGTTGTCAACAACGCATTTTTTACTGGTCTGGCAGTGAAAGAGTTTAGTGCACTGTATATTGTCATTTGCCTGCCAAAAAGAAAATATATATAATGCGCTTGCTGCTCTGGACGCTTAAAAAAAGAGAAGGTACAACTAATGTGTGGCCCCGACTTTATTCTGTCTGCTTAAGTACATTGCCATTGGAAAATTAAAAAAAAACAAACAGCAACTTTCCATGGAATGACCATTTCATGATGACGCTGTTCTCCTGCGTTGGATCTCATTTGTTTGAACAGTATGAGCATAAGATGTGGTCGCTATCCGCTAACAGTCGGAGACACGTTTGAGTGTCGACAGGAAACTCGCATGAGAGGTTATCACAAAGCTCCTCTTCACTGCAACGAGCAAGAGAGATTTACACTTGAATCATTCTCCATAGTCCACTCGAGTCTTCCGTGGATTAGATACGGTGATTTCTTCAATCGTCAACGGGTGGGGCGGGGTGACGTTAATCAAAGACACACCTTCAAGCCCAACCCATCGACAAAAGCTGCCGGACGATATGAAACATGTAAATGAGGAAAACTCAATCCCTACTTTTTTTTTGGCAACTGTTTGAGACATTTGATGACAGACATTGATTTACAAACATGGATTTTCAACCGGACGGTGTCCCACCCACAAGAATGGAACAGGGCCAGAGCTGCATGTCCGCACATACTCTGGTTTCTGGCTGCAAAAAGCGAGGGCAGTTTCCAACAGCTACTGGAGTTCTTGCCACAATCGCTGTCATTGTCCACAATGTTCTTGTTATTGCCCTTTCCTTCGTCCGATTTCGGATGCCTACTGTAGGAACAGTATACTAAATGCCATGATGAGACAGCAGCAGGCCACCCAAGGACTCTTCCGTTCACCTGAAGCACAGGAATCATATCAAGATCACTCCACTTAAATCTGACAAATATTCTCTCACCTATTCTCGCACATTTCCAGAAGATCCCCAGAAGCCTGAAAGATAAAGTCACATTTTCACTGTGCAACCAGTACAAAGATACCGGAAAAGAGGCCTTGAGAGAGAACGCATGCGGGAGATAATCGGAATTTAATAGTACAAAGACATATTAAATATTTGTCTTACAACAAATGGTTTCCGGAAAGTCCAGTGAACACAAAGATAATGCCACCAAACTTGGAGGCTGATTCATGCACTGCTACTGGACGTAAACATCAAGCTGTAGTCTACAGATTGTTAAAGCTGCAAATGAAGCACACGTACCCGCTCTTATTCTTGTCCAGCAGGCTGGGAGCCAGCGCTCTGACGTAGGCACACGTACATATCAGGAGAAGAATCACCGTGAGCAGTGACTGGAAGTTGAAAATGGCTGACTGCAAAATGAAGACATTTAAACATCATTCAGTTCTAAATGTGTTGGAACACATGCCACAAAGGTGAGCTGCAGCAACACAAGACTTCTTTTCCTCGGTTACCAATGCATTCAATTTCCATCTATAAGGAGTGGGTGAGAAATTTGAACTTGACCTGCTGCTTGCACATCAATAGTTACTGTATTAAAAGTGTCAGGTTCAAGTGATGTTATTCTAGGAACTTGTTTTTGTGTCAGCACATGCAATTGACCATTTGATTGATTCAAATGAGGCACTACGGTGCCAAGTGATGTGATGGAAGCGTCCTCAATGGGACCATTGCATCTACGTGGCACCAGAACACATGCAACCCAGACGAGAAAAATCAAGTTAGATATATATATAATCCATGATAATAAGTGACGACGAGTTACAAGGTGGCAATTATCAATGGATCGGTCACGGTTAAAACACAACTGCAAATTGGCCGTTTACTTTTATTTACTGGCTAACCATTTAGCATCATAGCTACGTTAGCCAGCTGCTCCAGTTCAAATCCGTCCATTTACGCATATAATGCATTATTTAGTGTCTTAATAGGACTAAATCAAGGACCTGGTTCCGGCTGGACGCTTTAAATAATAATAAAAAAAGTATAAATTAACGAATGTATGCGTTCTGCACAAAAATATGCTTACCATTTTGACGGTACGTCAACGCCTCATATAACTTCCGGTCTTGAAGCGCTTGCGTACGGTGACGTAATGACGCTATGCGTGCAAATCCAGGTTGCTGATTGGCTGACAGCCTAACAAAACAATAGTTGATAGTTACAGCTTGAATGAACAAGGAAACAAGCGTGCAGTAAATTTCATTTTCATAAACGATCGGACATTGCAGTGTGCTAATAACCGTAAGTATGTTTTTACGGCTAGCATAAAGCAAACATTGGGACATTATTTCGTGATATTAATAAATCTCTGTGCAGCGACGCACCTCATTTGTAATCAAAATGTCATGTACCGTACAGCCAAAGTAAGACACAGGCGCATACTATGACTTCCCCAGTGCTGCTAAATTTCTTTGCAAAGTGGTTACAAGAACACGCAAAAAGCGCTTGAGGTGTGCAGGAGAAGAGGGAAGAGAACTTTCCTGCACACCTCAAGCGCGTTTTGGTTCTTGGGTGTTCTGCTGAGGTGCAGTGGGGAGTCTGCGGACACTTTCAAACCATCACTGGACACATTTTAATTACAAAGTAAAATTTAAAAGGCTAATCCAAAGTGAACCGACAACACAATTCCCACGACAAAAGAAAACAATTGTCTTATATAAGGCCGTGGATGGGGAATATCTTGCTTTTCCGAATCTGTCATTATCAATTTTGGCAATCCCTTGCTCGCTTTGCACTTACAGAACTTAGCATTGTGTTTTGCTCCGTTTATAATATCGATAAGACAACTAATAAACAAAAGACAACGGTGGCAGGATGAAAGGGTCAAAGGTCATGAGCCCAAACTGTAGTGGAGCGAATGATCACTTGAACACTCCAGCGATTCTGTGTGAAGCACGTGAAGAGAATGACTTCAGGATCCTCTGAGGGTTTTTGTGCAGTTTGCAATTCCTAACAAAGAGCTCTTTTTTTTTTTTTTTTAATATATAATTGGAATGCCCTTCTGTCATTACCACAGCCTCATCATCCCAGCAGACCAGATGTTACAGTAACTAATGACTAGCTGGGCTCCATTTATGAGGTTAAAGTTGAACCCTTCATCTCCATCATCTCCTTCGGTCCCCTCCTCTTGCCACACCCCTTCTCGAAGCACAAAGGGTCAACTTTAATCTGCCGCGTTAAGACTTTGGCATACGGCGCAGGCTGCTTGGCAGCTTATACAGTAAGAAAAAAAAAGAAGAGTGCTGTCATGTCACGTTATTGCAAGGAAAGGACTCAGAGACAACTAACAACTAGCCTAACTGCCAATTAAGGTGCTCTTTTTCCCTTCAGTTCCAATTTCTTTACCTTGTATTTAAGCAAGGAGGATGTTGAACTTACTCCCACCTCCACTGGAAGCGCTAATCGCCTATTCTAGCCTGAACATCCGCAATCAAGTAAAAGTTCTCAAAATATTTCACAGGAAATCAAAGATGTTGCCAATAAACTAAAAGGACAGTTCAAACTGATTTTGTGGATTTCATCGCAATGATTTAATTATTACTGACATTGTATTCATATTGACATCTGATGTCATATTTAATTGTTTAGTTATTTTTTATTTGTTTTTAGAATACGGTGTTTCAAACTTTGGATTTTTCAACTGAGCGAAACGGCAAAGTGAGGCAATTTGGGGTAACCAAAATATTAACGTAACGGAAGTTGAAAAATCAGACTGAAATGGGGCTGCTACTGGTCACATGAATTGTATCAGACAAGTCTTGTGTGTTGACTTGTTTTCAGGTTGCAGCATGAACGGAACAGTCAGACAGATCACCGTGGCCACAGACCCAGGGATCCCTTATTTCCTGCGAGTTGACTTTGCCGGCGACCTTGGTGCTGGCTTCACGCTCGCTCTCTCCGATCTCATCTCTGCGTGGAACGGAGAAGGTAAAGGGACACTTTGACAATTGCAGGTTTCAGCTCACGTCTACTGATTTTGCACACAAGCTAACAAATATCCAAAGTCTTGCATTTATTCTCACCAATTGCTAATTATTAAATTAATAAAAATAATAGAACAGGCCTACAGTGTATGTGTCACTTCAATATTTTTATGTCATGGGACAAAAATTGTATCTCTGTCTAATAAAATTGATTTTATGTTTACCAGTGGCCCACTGTGAAATATGCTAGGCCAGTAGGATATTTTCTGCCGATTGTTTTCCACATTCCCTCCCATCCGCACCAGGGAACATGTCATGAATGTACATCAGCATTTTCTGAAGAATATTTGGGGTTTGTATTTTTTCTAATTTTTGCTGCGATATCCTTGGTCACCCCTCCGCCCCCCAAGGAGAAAAATCTTAGCGCCGCCCTTGCGCGTGTTTAACGAATGAAAATGCCAATAATGGAAATCTTGAAACTGCGATACATATATATGCCTTATATGTACAAAGTTTAAATAGGACATTTCTGAGGGTGCTCGGAAAGTCCAGTCTATAACGGTTAAAAGCTACAGGGGTCCTGGGACCCCATTCTGAGGAGTACTTGTTTCGAGCGATTACTCCATCACCTGTTCTATCAGTCGACAGACTGGCCCAACTGTTCACCTGCACCTGGCAAAGGCCTGCCCAATAATATTGCGACACTGTTTTGCCATCCTCCTTTCACCTTTGTGCTGCAGCTTACAGGTGTATGAAGTCGATGAAGCCCGTCTTTGTGCGTGCACGCCGGTCTTGAGGCTGCAATGTACAGAAATGTACTTTCCGTGGAAGGACACCTGGAAACATAAGTGCTCCTTGCTTTTCTATTGCTGTCCATCGGCAGGGCTGACATGTTGGGCTGCGGCGGCATGTGCCGCGTCGACCCCTCGCTCACCGTGCGTCCGCGTTTGATGTGTTAATTGGGACCCTCGGCGGTCGTATGGGCAGCTGTGCAACAGCTGATGACATTCCCCTCGGCTTCCCGGCACACTTCTTTAAATCCTCTTTTGCGTACATTCGTGCCTTGCGACGTAATTTGCATTTACAGTTTGGCTCTGCCGTCTGCTTTTATCCTTTTACTCCCTGTCCATTTTCTCTCAAGTTGATTGACTCAGATGATCTTGCGAAAAAAAAAAAAAAGTGCCGAATATTCTTTCTGTCAAGTTTCAGAAGATGAGGTTCGGGAGGAGGCCAGCCACATGGAGGTCCCGATGGAGAGATACGTCGAGGATCTTCATCAAGCACTGATGGGCGGCGGAGACGGGAGGAGAGCCGATGACGTAGACGTCTATTCTTTCCAGCTCACTCCGGATCGCCGTCAACTCTCTTATCACAAAATGTGTGACGGTGTCCCGGTAAGCCAAGATTTTGAATCGACACAATATTAACAATATTAAATAATTGACCACAAAAAAAAATACTGCCCAACATGACAGCATACGTTGATATATTTACTTGCAGATTTAGTAAGGTATGCACCTCAATAATATTAAAACATTGAGAGAGTTGCTTTTTGTACAAAATGAGTTTTTACTCTCGTAGTTTTCATGCAAGCACTGTAAACTATGGGCCCCTGCAGAATTTAAATTACTCATCACTGGTATCAAATTTTATGATGGAGTACATCTGTCTTTTGACATGATCTGTAAATCACAGTGGTTCTCCTACAAATTATTTAACGTGCATCACACTTCATTTAAAAGATGACGCCCCCCCCCCCCCCCCCAAAAAAAAACAAAGCCTATGTTTAGAAAGATCTCATTGATGGCTCATTACTTTGCTCTTAAATTCCTTAACATCCTGTGCCCACCCCCAGCTCAAACCAGCATTGTTCCCCAGGGAGAAATGCATAGCTCCTAACAGAAAGGAAGTCTTTTTACAGAGGGGGTGTGTTAAGAAGATAAGGTTTATAGTCTCAATTATTGCAGAAATAGACAAGCCCCTTTCCCTCCAGGTGGCGGCACATGATAGAAATCATGCCAGGGGGTCGTGCTCCAATTGGCACACCCGGCCAGCCCACCTCGGAAATGTTTCGGCCCCCAAAGGCTTGACTGATTCAACTCTGCTTAAATAGCAAGGTGCAGTTTCCAAAGCTGCCCTTCACTTAAACCTACACGAGCTTCAGCGGCAGCAAATGAGAGTCCTTCTCCCATTCTTTATGGACACGAGCGGGCTCGACTCAGCACTGTACTTTTAGTGTTCTTCTTGTCGGGCGGGCGCTCTTGCCTCCAGGGTGCAGGTCACCCCCGGCCGGGTCTTAAGATATCCGTCTCGGCAGAGGCGACCAGAAGGCGAAAGCTCAAGAACACTGTAAAAGACCATAAAAGCCTGATTTATGGACAGGACGTCCTAATCTATTATACACAAGTTGATTAAAGTTTGCTTCTTTTTAACTCCCTCTAGCTTTCTTTGTGAGTGTGTGCTCCATGTATGAAAGTGTGTCAGTGAACAGTTTCTCCGGGGAACATTGGTGCCCAGGCTGATGGAGTTTTTATATACATATATTATTGTGCAGTGCTGTATAAATAAAGGAGAGTTGAATTTTAAGTCAATTATTACATGGCATTCAATTTATAAGAAAGACAATTAAAATAAATTAATAAAATGAGCTGGATTTTTGAAATGTTTCTTGATACATGGGTGTGCAATGTGTGTGGCACCCTTGACACTTTTAACACCTACTTTTTTTTTTTTTTTTGCTCTCTTTCACTGCCTTTTCCCAACATGTGAGAGGTTAAATAGTTTTCCCAGCCAGATAATTTGAGGGTGCAGGCATAGTCAAGTATTTGACAGGTTAGAAATAGAAAAAAAAGGTGGGTTGGGACAAAACAGGTGTTGAACTTGAACTCACATGAATATTTTATGAATATGAGCACAGAAGTGGTAATGATGAATGTCATTTAGGTTAACTGCTACAAAGCAGGTGTTTTTGGTTGCGGAGTCAGACATGATCTCCTCCTCTACTCATGTTTAAGTACAAATCTGGGACTGTTTCCAGGAAAGTTCCCTTTGCACGCAAATTTGCTAGACTTCAGTTAACGCTGATGCTTTCCTTTAAACTTCCTATGAAGTGAAAAATGTCTTTGGGCCATTACGTTCCACGCTATGACGAGAGACGCTAGCCACGAGCTAGCTGTAGCTCACAAGGGGTTCGTTTCGGTGAATCAAAAACAAATACAAACGTGTTTTTTCCGTGTTTTATTGGACACTCTGAATGACTGTGGGAACATCCTTGTTATCAGGCCCGACCTGGCGACTCCCGCCCCTGCTTCCTGCGACTTTATCTTGCTCCACGCCTCCTGACGGCTCTAATGTCCTCTCCGTGCCCACACTTCCTGTCTTGAGCACACTTACTCACTTTCTACGACTTCATTCTGTCATCATGCCACTCGGTGTTATCACTCTCCATTCCTTGCTTACTTGGAGATGCTTAACCCTTGGATACCGAGCGGTTGGGTCAAATTTGACCTGTTTGGACCAAAATATACCAAACTAAAAATAATTATCCCACGCATCATACTGAATAGCGTTTCTAATTTTCGTCTCCCTCGCATGACATGTCGTATCAAATTCCCATATACGTATTTGTATTACCTCCATGTCACTATTTTGACCCCTGTGGTATGCGGTGTTAAGTCCGAGTATTGGCTGTTATGACAGGCCAAGTATCTTTTACACCAATGTCCGCCCATTCTGCTCTTGTTTGACCTCGTGCTCTGCTTTAGCTGTGTGAAGACACACAAAAACAAACATCGGACCACACATTTGACCACTGTGCGATTTAAAGTCATGAACCCAGATTTACTTTCAAAAATCCTACTCAATATAACATTTAGCGCTGGCCATAATATTAGGCACCGAGAACACAATTTAGTCTTTAAAAATAGATTTTTGCATTGTTTTATTACATCAAAAAGTGTCAGAAGGCTATGGATCTTTAAACCTCCCGCACCTTCGGCTGACCTTTAACGTTATCTCTTTGTCTCAGGGGAGAAGCAGATGCCTAAGAAAATAAATTGAGCATTCTAGGATCTCTTTCTTCTTTCCACCAAGACCAACAATCAATAATAAACAAATTCCATCACCCTCAAGCACCGGGCTTGCTTTTACTTTGATGTATAGCTCTTGTTTAGTGCACATTTCCTCCTCAAGCGTGTGAGCGGGATAAATTGTTGGTGATGAGATATTGACTTGTCACTAATTAACTCTATAGAAAGACCTCACATTAAATGGACCAATGTCCAAATTCATGTACTGTATTCGAGTCTGAACAGAAACTCTGCATTGTAATCATGGTTACATTTTTTGTCAACGCTTAAAGATGACAGCCAAATTGTACTTTACATGATCTCCATTCACATACTGTTGTTGATTTATTTCCGAATGATTTACTTTACGGTCAGATGACAGACAGCAGCAGGTTCAGGAGCAGATGGATGGAAAATTATAGCGGAGATGAAAGCTTCTTGTAAATTATAGATGCGATTATTTTAGATACATAGTTGGCTTGGAGTAGTGTAAAGCATTCAGTGTATGGAAACTGAGACATGAATATAAGCCTTGGTGTCTTAAATCAGCCATTCCTCTTACTGGGCTTCTACCAAGCAAAGACTCATCGTTTGGTAGTGGAACATCTTGCACAAAGTCTTAGTCACAAGTCAGTGTCACACGTTTGGATTTCCCTCTGCACTGGATCAATGTGACATTCTTATGAGTCTCTCTGAGCATCCTTCTCAGATCTCGGGTGGTCTTCCCATGTGGTATTTCCACTTTTGAATTTAATTAATTTATAAAATTGCTCTTGTTGCATTCAATAGACTCCACTTTGGTCGATGCGGTCAATCGTTTTATAGTGCTCAATTTCATTTTTGTTTTTCTCACTTAACACAGTGTAACTTAAGTTCCCTCGAACAACAATTACTTTTTTTTTTTTTTGCATGCAGCAGAGAAAGGTAGACCACACACATGCAGGGAGAAATGTCAGCGGGAGGGGGCGAGCAAGTGGAGACGTCACCCTCTGAGCTGAGTGTCGAGGGTTTCAGTGCCTTGCCGAAGAGCACCTCCGTAGTAGTGGTAATATTGTTGAGAAGGTGAAGGTCATTTCATAGGATTAAAATTAGGGAAGGACGATTACCGATCATTTTAAGATCAGGAGCAGAAATTAGAACGAATTCCATTAACTTCATGCAATTTTGAGAAAGAAAATGCTCTATTGGGCTTTGTAGGTCTTTCTTTAAAATGATCTGTCATTGTTTTTTGGGGGGGAAATTTTATGCATCAAATACATTAGTTGTATCGATGCTTGGTATCGGTGACTACTCAAGAATTGAGTATCCTACCGGCATTGGCCTGAAAAAATATGCTACCAATCATCCTTTAATTAAAAATTACAGTGCTGAAGTGACAGTTTACTCACAGCATGCAGTCTGTTTACGTCTTTGGTGAAATTTTGAACTCGAAGCCAATGGGGAGGAAACTGTGTGTTGACTCCTAGTTGAGCTGCTTGGCTATGAATCCTCCCCCTGTGTTTGTCCCAGACGGACGAAAACACCTCACCATCACATAAAGTCTAGCACCTCAGAGAAAACCTGATGTCATGGTTCGTTGCACCTTTGCACTGCAGATCATGTTGGGATGGCACACCAGTGCAAATGTTTGCTGAAACTCAAATGCAAATTTTGGAAAGCGGTGGCAATGCGAGTTATCCTTTATGTTTTCACCACGACGGGTTATGATCATTTCCTCTATTTTTGCAACATTCTATTGGCAATCCCCTTTGCATTTGGTAACAGAGACTCTCCACACTTTGCTTTTTGTTGAAATGTTATTGTAGAGTTTGATACAGCTTGATCTCGCTCGATATTGCCACTGCATTTTTGGTTGGCGGTTCCATCTCCGACGATGGAACTCAAATATCAAATCGCAACATAACTAGTTGCAGACATGCACACTCATAAAAAACAGTTGGAATTTGCGTAACAGTGCGTCTATGGCTTGCCAATTTCCTGTGTTAGCGTTTTCTCCCGTGACATACTTTGTTCCAAGACTTTTTTTTTGTTGTCTCTTCCCGTTTTTAGGTGCGTTTGGGCTCTTTAACGCTTCAGCCCGCTCCAGATCCGTTTGCGCTGATCCGGGAGTTGATTCGACAGTCGCTCAAACGCAACACGAACCTGGTGAAGGAAAACTCGCAACTATTGGAGGAGAACCGTAAATTGAAAGAGCATCACGCGCAAATCCTTCAAGAGTAAGTTTGAGAATGTTTTTTTTTTTTTTTTCTCATCTTAAAACGTGAAGTAAACGACGGCCAAAAAATGTCAACACTGCCAGACTAGTAATACTGTAATATTTGTTAACCGTTACAACTTTTGTTGGTTTTTGGTCCTCACTGCCAGATGTTTTTATACACAAGCAGTCAACCGTTATGACATCATCACCGGTCGCCCCTCTGAGTAGTGAAGGTTACACCCAGGGCTCCAAACTATGCTTGTGATTTCTGAGAACTGCTGCATTGCTTTCAAGGTTTTTTTTCTCCAGTTGTTTTTCTCGCCTAGGTTTCATAATTCTTCTGAGCAAATGACTCCAAAACACTTGTCCAAATATGTGATGTCCTGTATACACTTGTGCCTCGATCTGTTTGTCACTAGGCTCGAACATCGTGTTCAGGATAAGGAAACGATGACAAGGGACCTGTACGGCCGTTTTGTTCTGGTGCTCAATGAGAAGAAGGCTAAGATCAGGAGCCTGCAGGATGAGATTAGTCAGCTCCGACCGACTGCCCCCGTTCAAAGGAAGCAAAGGTCAGCTGCAAATAATTGTGACTTCAACTGATTATTAACATACCTGATGTGTCAGAAAAGTACCAGGACTGTTATCACAATTTATGTAACAGTACCCACACTTTTTTTTAATTAGTATTTTCTATTTCTTTTAATTATTATTATTGATTTTCTAGAAAAGCATTTGACCATGAACATTTTTACAACCCAACCTTAAGTTGTAATCACATGTGGAATCTGTTTCCAGTCTTAAAAAAAAACTTTACTTTACTTTGGTCAACATAATAACCAAGGCGTTGTAAATTGTATTCCTGTAAAGTAGATAAAAGAGTTTTTTGGCAGTTGGATTAAAGTACAGTACTGTGGTCATAAATTCTCATATGTATAATTCTACTTTCCACTTAAGAGGATGATTTATTCTTTTTGACGCTAATGTATGGAGACTATAATGGAAACCTCAGAGACAACGAGAACCACTTGGATGCGTTATTATTCGGCGCCAAAATGATGTCAAATCAGCACAAGCCACACCTCATTAGTTTCCGTTCAGTCAACCAATTTTGAAGAGCAACGGAAGACTTGACTCTCCTTCCCCGCCTTTTTTTTGTAAAATAAAATAATGACTGATAATGACCCTACATAATACAGACACTACTTTTATTTTCAAAGAGCAACTTCAAGTGAGGACGACAGCCCAGACAGTCAAGAGGAGACATTTCAGGACAGCCATCCATCGCTGGAACCAACCATCCTCATCGCAGGTTTGTGTTTGATCCCAAATAAATGGCTATGCAGCCCACCACGTGTTTGCAGGGGTGTCAAACATTATTTTGTCGCTCATTATGACTGTCAACGCCATACGTGATATACAATATAGGCTACACAGCAAACTGACGAATAACAAGTGTTGACATCAGAGACGAGTAAAAACTGCTCCGATATTTTAAAAAGATACATGGTAATACAAATTGAGCAATATCAATTTGCAATTTTAGTATTGACACATGAAGTCGATGCGTAATTTGTCTTTGCGGGCCACATAAAACGACGCAGCGGGCCGTATCTGGACCCCCCCGGGCTTGACTTTGACACCTATGGTGTACAGTGTAGTCAATTTGATTAGCTTTATTCTGTCAGCCGCACTTTGACTTCCGATCAGGCTTCAGATGGAAAAATGATGGCCGCACTCACTGATGCACTTTTGGGATGTTTATTGAACGAGACAAGCAGCCAAACAGACAAGTAGCTTGGCAAGCGTCCAAACGGAGCTGCAGTCAGAGCTGCTGACGTATTCTGCTCGGCACACTTCCACACTTTTCTCAACTGCTGTGTCGTGTTGCGAGCCATAGTGCCCCCCCCCCCCCCCCCCTTTTCCAGTTATTGCATTTTACCAGCCAATAAAATTCCCCAGTTGAAAATAACTTGCCTACATAAGCAAAAAAAATATAAACTTCAAAGCACAAACAAGCAAAGGGTGTAAACCCCCTGGTGGCTAAATTCTGGGGAGAACTACGAAGTCGACCGTGATTGCGTCCACGCAGGCAGCTCTTACTTGTGTCAACCAACCAACGGAGTCTGCGAGGTTGGAGTCGCTTACAAACTACCTCATGATGCAAGATAATACGCCCGCCACACCTCGAAACTCCTGCCAAGTGCAGACATGGAGTGTTCACTCAAAGCATGTCTTTGAAAATTACTCACCACTCGTGTATCAATAAACTTTTCCTACTATTTCGCGTCATTAGACAGATGTTTTCAAGATGCGCCGTATAATTTTTTTTATTTTTTTTTTACTAATGACAGAGTTGGAATTGGAAAAAAAGAATAAACACAGCCTCGGGGTTTATTCTTATTCTTAAATCACTCGCGGGGAGGTGCCGCTAGATCATCGATGTCAAACTCGAGGTCCGAGGGCCAGATACGGCCCGCCACATCATTTTATGCAACCCGCAAAGACAAATTGTGCATAGACTTCATGTGCCATTACTAAGATTACAAATTGTCTTTACTTGAAAAAAGAAATAGAGATATTACTAGTCATTTTTATTACCATTCCATTTTTTAAAAAATTGAACAGTTTTTACTAGTCTCTGATTTCAAAACTAGTTATTCATCAGTTTGTTTTGCAGCCTATACTACAAGAAGTTGACAGTCAAGGACACGTGACTACGGAGCGGCCCACGACAAAAATGACTTTGACACCTCAGCTCTAGATAAAGGAGACAAAGATGGAAGTAAGATAATAGTCGGAAGGCACAGTGGGGGGCGGGGGCACCACGAATAAAAGTTACTTAAAGTGATTGTTAAATGCAATCTAGAGTCAATTAATCTGTTCCGGTATTTTTTTTCTTAATCACTCAAATGATCTACATATGGATCACCCCAGCCCAAATGTTCATGTCTCCATCACGGTCTGTCGATCTAATCTGGATTTATCTTTGCAAGTGTTAAAGGGCAAACAGCAGCTAAGCTTGTTTGCTTGAGATGAATGATGCGGAATTTAAGTATGTGTCTCTCTACGCAGGCCATAATCAAACCAGCCAGGGTTTCTCTCTGGACCACACCATGTCTCTTGTTGACCAAAAGCCAGGAAGTTCTAAAATGGAATGAATCACAGGTTTGTCAGACGTCCATGAAAAACTTGCAATTTTCAAGCTATTTCTGACACGCTGTCATCAGATGAATTTTGCTCGGTTGCATGTTTCAAGTCATCAGCGACAGTGCGACAGCACTTCTTGTTACGTCACAATCAATGTTTTGACTTTTTCCGTAAAACGCGGTTTGACGTTGTTGTTGAAAGATAACTTTGTTCACTGGAAATCAGAAGGCGTTTGATAAAAATGACTCATGCAGATGTGTTCAACACAGATTCCGGGTAGAATTTTCAAAGCAGCAATCAAATTTTAGGAAACATTCTTTTCTTGGATTTTGTCTTCAAAATGTTGTGTTCAAAACGTAGCTTTCAGATAAATACAAGTTGGATTTTCATATCTTCCATAGCAAAGACGTATGAAACACCCTGTACATGTTTCCCTCCCCAACGAAAAAATCAAATTATGATTTCAAATGATTAAATTTCTTCGAATTGTTGCTTCTTCCTCTGCGAGATGACGTCTGGGAATGAATCCGCATGGACACCAACCAAGACAAACTGTTGCAATCTCCTTATGACTAGTCAGCTCCCCCATTTTTAATCCTCAAGGGGGTTCTCCAATTGATACTCCTAGAATGGGGGAAAAAAGAATTACATCTGGATCGTTTTAATAATGCTCATCCTGCGTGGAGACATCAGTGGTGCCGTCACGCAATGCGCTCAGATGCGTCACTGATCACGTGATCAAGAGGAAGCGAGCGTTCCCTCAAAGCGCTCCCGGGAACGGATGGCGTTGCCACTAATAACTTGGAGAAAGCGTTTGAGATGACACCAGGAGCATGGAAGTCATTTTTCAACAATTGCCTTGAACTCAGCAAGTCTTGGCTCCGGGTGAGACCGAGGAGAGCGCAACATCTTGTGCTGGCTACACCCAGAAAACATCGTGTCATCTCCAGGCAACCACTCCTGCTTTGTTGGACCTTATTTGTCATTTCCAGCTGAGGTTTACCCCCATCATTTATTGATAAATGCCCTATGCCTTAAACTAGAGGTGTCCAAACTGTGGCCCCGGGGGCCTTTTTCGGCCCGTTGTCCATTTTTTTACCAGCCTGTGTCAAATACTTCTATACATTCACAATGACATGTCGTTTGCCTGCATTGATTGTCTGCGGAAAAAAAGGTTTGGACAGCCCCGCCCCTTAGCGTTGACCTGCTTATATTTGTCATTGTTATCCACTCGTCTACTGACCTCACGAAGCTGAGGTGTGTTAAGATGAGGTTAATGGGGTTATTCTCCTCCCCTCCTAACCCTCACCTCCGCTACCAACTTCAGGTCCTGAGGTCACGGCTGCGGAATGATTTGAAGAAGACTCGGGATTCTCGCATGTCTGGCCATTCGTCGCCGTCGGCCTTTATAATTCTGGTATTGTGAAAAACCGTATATGTCAGAATATATATACCGTAAATTTTGGACTATGAGCCGCTACTTTTTTCCCAAATTTTGAACCCTGAATCACAAATTTTAGCTGGTGTGGTTTATAGTCCGGTGCGGCTTATAGTCCGAAAATTACGGTATATATTCACGTGATGTATTCATCGATCACTGGATTACTGTTGCTGAATCAAATAAACAGGTGAGGAAGCTTTGTTCTGAGTGAACATGATTTCTGGAGAATCTTAAAGTTCGTCCAGTTTGCACAATGCTAGTCTATTCTAACGGAACAGCTCCGTGACGTGGACCTGGTCTGGTTCTCGTTCCCGACCCATTTTCTTGCGTCATTCTCACACACACACACTTCCTGTCTGTTTGTTCCTTTGCCATTCTTTCAGAAGTTTGCAAAATGGTGGTGGTCTCTGTGGTTCAGCATGCGGGATTTTTCCAAATAATCACCAAAAGAACTCAAGATGAGGCCGATTCGTTTTGGTTAGTTGGCTGAGTCACCGTCACTGGGACCACTCAGTGGGTACAAGTACTTAATAAGCTTTGGGTGTATACAGTACTCGTTGTCCTAGCATGTTATTCATTCCCAGCGCTGCGAGCTTCACTAAGATCCGAATCTTTATTGTTGAGTTCAGTTTAATTCGGAAAGGTACACATTTTTTTTTTTTTGCTCGTGCATGGCAGACATAAACGGTACGGGATGTTCCGATCTCATCGCCTTTGAAATCTGTATTTAACGCTATTGCTTTTAACTACTCTAATTATCTGCATGGGAAAATCCGTTTTAGCTGCGTTGAAGTCGAGACGGAGTTGCGGTGCTGCATATTCCGCTTCACAGGTTTTATCTACACACCCGGTGGTGATTTATCAATTTTCTGGAAATTGTTTATGGAAAGGGCTTTTGGCAGCCATGACACATCGCTTTTTGACATACGGGTTGTGTTACCGATCGCCACGCTGTTGTAAATTTCGGGGGTGGAAGACGGCATGAGAAGAAGACAAAATGAAAACACCAAATTTGATGCCGCTTACCTCTCTTGGCCTCCAAATAAAGCTTGAGGGATCATCCTCAGTGGTCTGGGCCTCCATGCTTGGCTCCATAGGATCAAGGTTCACATCTGTCCAGAGGCAACTTCATTTTCCCACACAATGGAAGCCTCACTCACTTACAGTGTGCAACTTTATGAATATGAAATAAGAAAGCTCGATTTCTAGAGACACTCTGAGCCAGGTTTGAATTGAACAATATGTTTATTATAGTCCAACTAAGAGTCCTTAAATGGTGGCTGATTTAAGATTGTCTATATTTGGAATAAATTCCCCCAGATAGCTTTCAATCCAAGCTTGATTAAATTTTGTCATTTGAATTTATTTCTGTCTTTTGCTTTTTGAAGGAAGTTTTGATTTGATCTATGAAGGGAAAATGTGCTTAGGTTGAGTTATGTTTGAAACATTTATTTCTACATTTTTCCCACTCCAAAGTTTATTCTTACTTGGCAATGTTTTGCACAGAAGTCATAGTCATATAGTTTATGGAACTGGAGGCTTTCCGGTCTCTCTTGGACGTTTTGAATTATTCCAGCGGTGAACTGCTAAACACGACCCCCCCCCCCCTCCCCTACAAGAAAATGCTTGCACCGTTTCAATAAAACATCCCTGCGGGGGCCAGGGAGAAATTTAATGCCCCTTTAATGCTGTCTGTCGTGGCGTGGGGCCGGAGATGGACCACTTTTATAAGTCATACGATATGTGGCTCATCATGGGGCCCTCGCAGTCGATCAAACACCGATTGGCTCTTTTACGCCGTGATTTATGACCACTGAAAAGCAACGTGCTTACGATTTTAGACGACGGCGAGTGACTTGCAACTTCACTGTGGTGACTCGTTTAAAAAGTGATGAAATGATTCTTGTAAGTCCAAACTAAACGGTTGTTAATTAACGTCTCGGTAAATTCCATCCAGGATACGGGTTGGTTAGAGAAAGAAAGAGAGAAGCATGCTTTTAATTTGAAGGTCAGTTTTGCTTCGGATGAACGTATGGAATGATGAGAATCAAAGAATGAGTCACAAGCACTTGGCATAGCGCAGCCATTCCAAGAACGTCCGAGTCACATGTTTTGGGGATGAAAAGCCAGCGCAAATATAAAAAGTATGACAGCATTTTTAATGTTGAAAATGGAATCATGTGAAAACTAATGTTCTGTTGTAATTCCCATCATGAGATGATCCATTTTTGGTTTTATTCATTTCTATTTCTGATGCATGTCTCTTCATAGGTAGAGTAAAAAATGAAAATATCTTTTCATTAGTTTTTTGATAACACAACTGAAAGATTTCAATTACATGAGTTTCTCTCTCTATATATTTTTTTACATTGTGCCACCATCATCAACTTTTCTCTATTATACTCTTTGTTATAATCATTTTCATAATTCTATTTGACAGAGAAGGAATAAGAAAGTCTTCAAATGTTAAAACTTACTGACAAAATACTTGGTAACTTCCCACCACTGCTCAAACCTGAAGTATCTGAGAAGACCACCACCCATCCCTCCCACCCTCCCTCTCTCTCTCTCTCCCTCTCTCTCTCCCTCCCTCCCTCCCTCCTCCTGGTAACGGACAGAATTGCACATGCTGGCAACAACATGAAGTTGTGACTCAATTTGAAGCCGAGACATAACTGTACCACCCTGTTTCCATTGCGCACCCATGGCCAAGGGGTGCGCGCACAGCTTGACCAGCAACGGTGCACTTTTTACGAGACATTTTATTTGTCATGTTGTATGTTTTGCTTTTTGTTACGTTCGCACATACAGAGTCCCCCCACCACCCAATTTTTCTAATTTATTTTTATTAATCAAGGGGCCGCTCAGAGTATGGTCAGAGTACGCATATGGCCCGCGGGCCACCAGTTTCCTATCTTTGCCTTAGATGTCTTAAAACATTTGTTGGAAAAGTCATGAGAAATAAAGCTGATTTAAAAACATTTAATAGGTAAATTTGTGAGCAAGAGGAAAGGGCAAAGTGAGAAACCCCATTTTTAGTGGTGGTCATCAGCTATTTAGACTTAGTTTTGTGTTTTTCTGCATGGACCGTTTGAAATTTCATGGTGTGAGGATGAGAAGTGACCTCCATTATCCTCCAATTCTGGACTGGCCCATAAAAGTTGTCTTACTGGGTAATAAAGAGTGGACTCGCCCTATTGACAGATGTTACCTGGGAAAGCTCGAGCCTGACTGGACGATGATGCAGCGTCCCTCAAGAGCCAAATGAAGTGTTCCCCCACCCTCTCTCCTCCCCAAGTTGTCTCTCTCATTCACTTTCCCGATGGACATTCTTCTGCCCCTCCTCCTCCGACACCAAGGAAATAACAGCGTGCGTTAAAAGCTCAAGTCAACTCGTCCATCGGCGACACTTCAAGCCTTTCTGTCGCTCTGCAGACCAAGACCAACTCCACGAAGCTCTGGAGCATCAAAAGAGAGCGACGGAGTAGTGCGCTCGCTCTTTTGGTGACGCGTTTACGCACGAAAGTTACGCACTGGGATTTACTGGATTTAAGGAGATATTCGGGCATTTTATGGAGTAATAGCAGCTTCACCGTAAGTGCGATTTTAATTTTCATAACATGGTACTGGGATTTTTTTCCGTTTTATTGGTCATAGAAATGAAAAACTTATTAAGGGTTTCTCATGGGGCAATTTTGTGTGGTGTTTACATGTTTAATAATAATAATAATTTTAAAAAAAGCTAATTGTTCATAGGGAGCCACCCAACGATGCTGTGTTGTCCTCGGATAACCTTCACGAATGTTTTCTTTTTTGTATTGCGCACGAGCCGCGCGGATATGAAGTGACAGCTTGTTGATAAATGTTTTTAATTTTTCTCAAAGTGCATTATCCGTAAACCTAAACGAACAGTAATTGAGCTATTATTATTTTTGATTAGGTTTTTGTCAACGTCATCTGCGCCCCATATTGTCTAAAATATGTTTTTTGGGGGGGTAATTTTATTGATATATTGATATAGAGTAACAATTTATTCCTTCAACAATGCATCACTTCTGTTTAAAGAGTGTACTTGAGTGTACGGGCGGTGGGTGGGCCAGTCCTCATGTGCAGCCTGACCCCACAGGGAGCCTTGCTGCAACTGTTTCAAACTCATTTTCATCCAACCTCAGGGGGAAAATGTGTTAATGGTTTACATTTTGACATACAATTTCAGTTAAAATGAAAAGAATAAATCAACAAGAAACAGATCTGGCACCCGGACCCTGAGTTTGACACCAGCATCCTGAAAGCAACTGAAATTTGAAATTGCTACTTTTATGACTCCTGCCAAGCTGGTCTGAAAATGATTATTTTGAAAGAGAATACCGTTTTAAAAGCCACAACAAACAAGAACAAATGTCCCTGTTTCTAAATGGCCAATTATGTCTTTTTGTCAACAGATGGTACTAAATATAAAGCAGATCCTGTGGCTTTATTGTCTCTGTGAAGCAGCAAGTGCAAGCGGTAGGTTTCAAACCTGGATGCTCCTCTCGGGCACATCCTTTTCTCCCTTCTCATCTCCTGAGCTTGACTCTCTGTCTTTGTTTTTGTCTCTTATTCGTTTTGGCAAGGTCACATTTAAACGTGTGCTACATGTTCCCCGTGATGCCTTGCAGTTCGCTAACCATCTTTTTTTTTTTTTTTTTATAAACTGGCATTATCAAACATATGCCATGCGGGCTAAAACTGTCCGGCCCAGAATGTAAAAAAATATATTTTTTAATGTTTTTAATTTTGTGACATTTTTAGTTATCACAATATTTTATTATTGGCTAAAAAAAATAAATTGTCTCCATGGTATTATTTAATATTCCCTTCAATATAGCCATGCATTTAAAAAGCAGAGAAAACTTTCCTTAAAAAAATAGAATCAAAAAAATAAGCAGAAATAATAACTAAACAAACAAAAGAAAACTTCCTCTTTTGTGTCCAAAGGAAATATAAAACACGGGTTAATTGTGCCATAATTTCTCTAGTCCAGCTCACTTGACATCAAATTAATTAGGATGTGGCCCTTTAACTGCAGTGCAATCATTTTGACACCCCCACTTCAAACCATCCTGTGAGAGCTTTCTCAAGGTGACAGTGTGTCCTAAGACCTTTGCACCTGGGGTACTCATTGCACCCCCCAAGGCTCTTCATGGCCCCTGGTCTGTCTGTCTGTCTCTGAGGATGGAGGGACACCTTTCAATTATAGCGAGTTCCCAGTCTGCAAATAACAGCTGGTTTCACCTCTCCTCCTAATAAGACCTTCTGTTAAATTGTGCACACTCATGCCTGGAAGGCAGTCCCACCGCCATTTCCACAAAATTCCCTTCACTTCTCCCCCACCCCCTCTTATCCCTGCTCGCAACCCCTACGAAAAAGGAAAAAAAAAGCAGCAAATTCCGTCTTCCCCACATGAGTCAGTGTGATTCAGTTGCCATGTTGTGTTTGGTTGTCTGTCTGATGTCTCCTTTGCCTGCCGACTCGGAAGTGGACCGAGATATATCAGCAGGAGCCTAGTAACAGTCACTAGATACTGTCTGAAACTGTGTATTATTTTTGACTGGCAGCAAAAGTTAATTGCTGACGCTTGAGCACTGATGAAAACAAGTTGCAGAACCCCGCACCCATGTTTGCTCACAATTTGGGACAGACTTTCAACCAGGGGTGTCAAACTCATTTTTGCCGCGGGCCACATTGTCGTCATAGTTTCTTTCGGAGGGCCATTATGACTGTCAACCTAAATAAATGTATGAACTCCTCATAGGATATAACAGTGTAAGCTACAAAACAAACTGACAAATAACTCATTTTCAAATCAGACTAATAAACTGTTCAAACATTTTAAAAAGATGAGTTTTAAAGGTGAAGACAATTTGATGCACATTTTGTCTTTGCGGGCCGCATAAAATGATGTGGCGGGCCACACCTGGCCCCCGGGTCTTGAGTTTGAAACATGTGCTTTAAACAGTCCTTATAAAATTGGGCATCATTTAGAAGATGAGGTTCGACTTTCCAAGGGTGACTTGATGTTCCTAACAGTTTCGGTGATTTTCTCACACACTATCGATGCAAAAGAGTCCTTAAAGACTTGACAGTATATGGATGACCCTCAGAGACAGATTCATATTTCAATATGTCCCTAATTGTCTCGTATGATGATTTTGTTTTGTTTTCCCTTACAGTCGGCAACACATTATCAGTCATCAGGCCGGTCACCGGAACCCTCTCCGGGAAGGTTAACCTTCCCTGTTCCTTCTCAAGTATTCCAACCTCGTCACCAGCAAACCCAAACGCCACCGTGGGTTTTTCCATAGACCACTTACGCATCAAATGGACCAAAATAGAAGGAGACGTCGAGTCAACGGTGTTAGTGGCACAAAATGGGGTCGTCAAGATCGGACCCGGCTACATGAACCGGGTATCCGTGCCCAGTCACCCTGAACATGTGGGTGATGCCTCCTTGACAATGGTCAAGCTGCTCGCGAGCGATGCGGGCACGTATCGCTGTGAGGTCATGTACGGCATCGAGGACTCCCGCGATACAGTTGACCTCAACGTTGATGGTAAGAAGATTCTTTTTTTTTTCTGTGTACTCTGGACTCACGCAGAAAATATTGATATGACAATGGGACAAGCACCAAGCTGAGATCCTTGATGAAAGGATTGAGGATGGAACCTGACTTGAGTTGTAATTTTACGGAACACGAACGCGAACTCCACTTATGTAATTATAATGGTTATTTGGACATAACAAGCAAGCTAAAAGTCTCCACCTGGAGATTCCGATGAAGTTATGAATCCATCATGTTGTATGAACAGATTTCCCTTTTGCGTCCAGGTGTGGTCTTTCACTACCGCGCCAACATCAGCAGGTACACGTTAGACTACGACAAGGCAGTCCAGGCTTGCCACAACATCGGCGCAAGCATCGCTACGTCTGAACAGCTGAATGCGGCGTACGAGGACGGTTTTGATCAGTGCGATGCTGGCTGGATCGCTGACCAGACCGTGAGGTACGTCGTACTTCAAAATGACCATTTGTACACATATCAGAGCAATGTAAAACAGATCTTCCATTACCTGTGTGCATAGATACCCCATCATAAAACCCAGAAAGGGTTGCTATGGCAACCTCCATAATAAACCTGGTGTGAGGTCATACGGAACCAGGAAAGCCAGCGAGACTTATGATGTATACTGTTATGTGGACAAACTTTACGGTAAGACAAAAAACTTCGACGACTATGCGACACTTTCTCTGTAGTTGTAACTTGGCCAATAAAAAAAAATAAAAAAATGTGATAATGGTGTTGCGAAAGTATCTGGCATTGTTTCTGATCATTTTCCCTCCATGTTTTTCTTACACTCATGTTCCAGACTGTAACTGCTGACAAGCTCAATCCAACTCAACAGAGCCGTTTAATGACTTTTTAAATCTTTGCCCAGTCTCCTTTCATCCATTTCTATTATTTAGCGGAGATATTCCATTGCAACAAATGGAGCCATTTAAAATGACATTTGCATCATTTGTGTGAACAGATGCACACGCTGGTGTGAGCCAGAGTGCAAAACCCAAACCGACAGCCAGCAAACTGTCATCTTTGTATGTTGACATATAAATGTTACTGGTTTGATTTAATAGATTTTAATCTTGATTGCGCATTTACTGAAAGTCCAAGTCCAAAAGGGTGAAGAAAATAAAATCCAAAGTCTTTCAACAGCCATCGGAACCTTCTGGACTTCATATGTGTCATTCTTTAAGGATGGGCGACATTCCTAGGGTGGATATCGATGCCATTGTAAATCAAAGGAATTAATATATTGTGGGATTCGTTGAAATGTTACACCCTGGACTAAATGAAAACATATTTTCAGCCCGTCGTCCACTTTTAGGCTGTAGTTTAATGACGACCTGGAAGCAAAAGTGTGCGTTGGTCAATAAATGAGCTGAATAGTTGAATTTCACAATCGTAAACAATAATCCAACATATATTCATCGTCATTCCAGGTGATGTGTTCTACGCTCCCGTGTCCAAGAAAATGTCCTTTGAGGAAGCCAAGGATGAATGTAAGAGGAGAAACAGCGAGCTGGCAACCCCCGGCCAGCTCCACGCCGCGTGGCGACGAGGTCTCGACAGGTGTGACTACGGCTGGCTCTCAGACGGCAGTGCGCGACATCCCGTTTCTGTACCCAAACTTCAGTGCGGGGGAGGCCTGCTAGGGGTCAGAACCATGTACCGCTATCGGAACCGAACCGGATTCCCGGAACCGACAACCCAACTGGGAGCGTACTGTTTTAAAGGTGAGCCCGTGGTGTTGACTGAGTTTTCGTGGAACATGGCCGTTACCTGTTTGGGGTGGCGTTGACAGTTCACATTTGGCTTCATTGAAAACTGGGATTGAAGGTGCAGACGTTTTTGTAAAACCTCCCAGACGATGATCTCATCTTCTATTCAGTCCCCACCCTTTCACTTTTTCACCCTATACATTCCCTTGTAGGTACAAAACAACACTTTTTTTTTTACGTCAGATTCTGATACATGAGTTTCATTCAGGTTCGCATTAATTAAAAATACACAAACTTTTAAAAGCATATACTCCTTAGCAGGTAGTGTCCAGTTGTCACTAGCTTTTCTTTTTTGTTTCCCCTGGTCCATTTCTGCAAAAAAAAAAAAATAGCCAAAAGGGGAGAGTTAATGGTGACAAACTGTTTACTTAAAAATGATTGGTCCAACTGGCCAGTACTTTAATTGGAAGTTTATTAGTCAAGAGTTTTCTTTTTCCTTTGGGCTTATCCCACGTTGATTGATCTGAAACACATTCTCGGCTCAAGTACTATTCAAACATGGTTCAATTGTCTTTTGCCGTAGCTTCCATGTCAGTTCATTCATTTCAATTGTGACACATCTTATGTGATCTCAGGGCTTGTCCTGTTCTATAGATTCAAGTATGCGTACCAATGAGGTCATTGTTGTGCCACGGGAAGAGAAGGGACTACGGCAATACATCTCAACAGGGGTGACACTTTGTGGTTCACTGGAAGTTAGCCGACTGGGACAATTCCCGACTAATCGGCGCCCTCAGGGCAAAGCAAACAACTGTTGATAGGTTCCTTTTAGAGAAGCGGCGGAATCCCTCACCTGTCAGCCCTTTTAGGCTCACTATCTTCCTCCCTTTTTTGCTTTTCTCCGTTCATTTCCGCTGTCAGAGACTTTTTCGCTCCATCATTCTCACTCATACTTATCAGAACAGACATTTGGATAATGGACAAAGCTACCGCTGGACTTCTAAATTCAGTCATCCTCGCTGACCTTTGACCCGGCCTTTCCATCTTTACAAATGAGAGCTTGGGCAGATAAGCCGTCCCCTGCCTGGCCATTTAGTGCTCTGAGGAAGCCTGACTCTCGTGGTGATAAGTCTCCACGGAGTTCAGAGGGCACGCAAACAGCCTCCCCGTTGGGTGTTCCGTGTCAGCCGTTTGTATTTACGCCCCCATCTGAGCGGCCTTGTTTGTCAGGACCCGCTGCAACTTGGAATGGAGGGAAAAAGGGCGTGATTTCCATCTGATTGGCTCCCGGATTGCCTCGGACAAAACAAAGGCGTCAGTAATAGCAACAGCTGAAATCTTACAGTGAGATAATGCACTGCTTTTGAAAGCTGCCTCTGTTTTCCTGTTTGGAAAAATCCTGTCTCGTATCTGACATCAGGAATAGTTTCACCAGGATGGAGAGACTATATGTGTATGTTAAAAGATGTGTTTACACAAGGTATGTGTCATTGAGGAAAGCTCTCGAAAGGCTTGTCACTGCGTTTCGTATGTGAGTCAATGAATACGAGCAATGGGAGGAACATTGAAAACAGGGGGGGGGGGCACTTTATATTGCCAAGAGGCCTCGTGAAATACTGGAATGCTTTCCGAGGGCGAGCCAGCATGCTAATCTAAACTTTGCATTTTTTTTTTTTATGCTTCACTGGGTCAACAACACCGGTTGCTTAATTTTATACATCTTTTATTGAACAACTTTGATGCTACCGATACCTATCTCATAAAAGCCATCTGGTCATCTACAACCATCATTTTTTTTTTTTTTAGCTGTGTTTGTCTTTGACAACCGGGAAAAAAAAAGCAGAAAGGTTCAAGTGCTAATGAATTGTGTAAAGAGTTTACACAGTAAAAGGGCAGGATGGGTGTAAATGTTTATGTTCTGTTCGACGAGTCACATTTGTTGTTCCGGGGACCTGAGGAAATGTTTAGAGAAGCAGAGTTCTTATTCAAACTGGGTGTATTGCTTATCTGCAGCAATCCTATTTTTTTTTTTCAAATAATTAGGGAAAATCAGCAAAATTGATGTACCTAAATGACCCATCAGTCCATGAGTTTGATGACCACGTTAGACTCAAAGGTAGATGGCTCAATTAACAGATTGCAGCTTCATTCCCACAAACTGTCTCTGAATTTTATACTTATACCTCTACTGTAATTTTGTGAGAATATTTGTTGTCTAATTTTTATACTGTTTGTATTTTACAGGAAGGAAACAGATAGTCAACCAAACTTCTTTCGTGGACGTTTTTGTGATCAACGACACAAGCACCACCTTCAGCTCCTCCATCATTCCTTTACTTGAGAGTAGTGCAGTTACTTCTGAAATTGGATCAGAGGCTGAAGTGGACCCAGTCCTTACAGATCATCCATCTATGTTCTCTACCAGTATGGTTCCACCACGACCCACTCCAGCAGGCAAAGAAGAGAAGTTATTTACCACAGTGGCTCCGACCGTAATGGAAGACCAAGACATCGATGATCTAAAACCAGTAGACCCAGACATTGACGACTTTGTAGATGATAATGTAACATTTGTCGAATCAATTCCCCATCGTGGTGACACGTTTCCAGAGCTCCACATCACAACAGGAAACACTGACACGACAGAGTCAGTGTCCGAAGAGCTAGACGATCACTCGGTCATCGAGATCAGTACGATTGAAAGTGACGCGGTGCTACGAGATGCCTCTCCTAGCACAGAGCCCATGTTTGCTGAGGGAGAAACGGAGCAAACTATTCTCAATTCTAATTTCACTGACACGACAACCCGAGTTGAGAGTGAAAAAGTTTCCAGTTCGACACCACAATTTCCATTTTATGATGGCCAAACTGATGAGATAGAGACAGGTCTACTGGTAGAGGTTCTGCCGGCTACTGTCACAAGACAATCACAGGATCTCTTGCTCAGCACAGATGGGACGGACATCCCTACCACCACTGTCATCCCCACCAGCACGACTTTTATATGTGACACCAAGCCTGCTGGCACTGAGTTGGACATCAGCACCATCACCCCCTCACCACTGGAAACGACCACAGCGAACAAAGTCCTAATACAGCATGTCGCGACACTAGAAGAAAGTCTATCAGCAACCGGGACGGGTGCTCCCATTCTTATCGAACACGTGACATCAGATGACGCGTCGATGAGTGTTTTGGATGAGTCCGCCGATCAGATGTCAGAGCAAAGTGGCGATGTCCTCACACCGGTTGAGACGACAGCAAACATTGATGCTGAGTTCTTCACAACCGCTCCAGTGGTTTCAACCACAGACAGCGGCAGCATCGCGGCGGAAACGACAGTCACAAAGGAAAAGCAGAACACATCAGGTAAGACCTCAAACATCTTTAACGCTGAACAAAGTTGAATGTTGAGTATGTTCCAAGATTCAAGACTTTGTTTCCTCTCTTTGGAAGTTCGATTTGCTTTGACTTGAGATATCAGGACTTGTGTGTGTCTGTTATGTCTTCAAGAGCTTCTCTTTCAAAAGTCTCAGAACGTTTCAGGAACACATTTGAGCAGAAGCTCACTTCTGAATTTCAGGTGTCCACACTATAATTCAGGATCTACCACATCTCCAAACATGCCCGCACTGACTTCAACAATGACACAATGGTTTTCTGAGTCGTCTGTGATTTATTGCTTATTTGGCTCCCTTGGAAACTGTTCTCTAGGTTCTTCCCTCTTGCTATGTTTAACGGAATACTAGCAGTCACTTTCCAGTCGCTGTATGTACGTATGTCTGTGCTTACAGAGAAAGTCTTCCTGTATAGACTGTATGACTGCGCTTCAATCCAATGTCTACAATGTTTGTAGAATTTCTTTCCTCCCAGAAACAAGACAAACAGAAAGCATATGTCTTGGAGTAAGGGTGCGCAGCTCACAAATGCCCTTCTGTAGCTCACACTGGACCTGAGATCAAGTGGTGATGTCAGCGCTAACACAAAGTCTCCGTTCGCTGCCAGGACAGCTGGAGGCCACGTGAGAAAAATGGGCGATTCCAGCTACTTTTACGTCTACATCATGTCATGCGGCTCAGATGACACACACGTTTTGCTCCCTCAGGATTTGTGGGAAACTTTTCTGGAAAAAGTTGGAGGCATGTCTTGTCTGGGTTGCATAGGAACAGCCCAAAATAAGCTACTGATATAGTATACTCGATTCTTTGACGTAGTATGATGTGTTCGGGAATAATTCAATTCCAAATACCAGTTTCTACATTTGTGTTCAGATTGTTGATGAAATCCGCATTTCATTCATTTTTATTTCCAAATATTAGACTGTAAAAACGCACATTTTTCACTGCCATGTGTGGAACTCGTAAGATAGCCGTGAGCGGTATAATAATAAAAAAAAAACTGCCCCTCTGAGGATCAAAATGAGTTGATTAATCAGCTTAATTTTATCTCAACAATCCAATAAAAATTACCATAATGATTATATTTGTGGGGGCACATAGAAGATACGTTTTTCACTTGAATTAACTATATATTAATACTGCTGGACTGTAATACTTGATTATTGTGAATATTGTTTTGGTCATCCACTGTTTTGTTTTATTTATATAAAAAAAAAAATCATTGCACATTTTCTTATCTTTAGCCTTTTCCTTTCTCTTATTGCAGATGATCAGATCCTTCAGTTGCAGAACTCTGAGTCTCCTGTCTTGCCTGACCATTCCAACGCCTCAGGTCTTGATGATGAGCCTGTCCTCCAGAGCGGACACCCAGACTTATCTCCTGCCACTGTAACTACCTCTCCAATTGTTAGTTTCATTAATGGAAAATATGAGATAACGCATGATCCGCTGAGTCCAGAGGACAAAGAAGCCCAAGGTAACCAATTTGTGACGAGTATGAAAAGCTTAGGAGGAAATGAAGAAACTACCACAGAGTTGGGTAATGGATGGGCCAACCTTCCAGCAGATAGCTTCACTAAATCGATAAGGCTCCTCTCAAGCACAGGCAAACTAAACCCAGATGACCCTGACTCTGATAATATTCCAACAATTGAAACAAAACTCCCTGACGTTTTTTCTGAAATTGAAGAGGGCTCCACAGAGAGAGACAAATCTTCTGCTCCAACTGCAACTCCGGGAGACACCACATCATTTAAAACCACACCAAAAGCTCGCTCCGAAACCACAGACAGGATGTTACTAACAACTACTTTTCCTCATTTCTTTCCGACTGCATCACCATCTGAAGCGCAAATGACCAAAATAACAGAAGGCAGCCAAATAATCTTATCAGATAAGGTAACCTTCACTGTCATCACCACAACTACACAAAAAGAGGGAGACAAGTCCAGGGGCGCTCCCACAACTATGATGAGTGACTCACAAGTGACTCAGACAGACAAAACAGAGGATCCATCCCTGTTTACAGATCTTCCCACAGACAGAAACATAACTGAGGCAACAGTAGAAATCAAAAGCGCCACTGCCTCACCAGCTGCTGAAGATTCCTCTCAAGCTTCACTCCAGACTGTGTACATTCCCCTGTCGAATGATTCCGATGGGGAAACGAGCAATACTGAAGGAATCTCAAAACCAAACATATTGCAAGTGATGTCAACAATTTCCTCTTTTTCTGATAATCCAATATCAATGCCATCTTCTAGATTTAGTTCCACCTCAAGTACACTTTCCGTTTACAGCACAGAGACTTCAACATCGGTCACAAATATCTACGAGTCTGAAATACCCACAGGACAATCTTTTGGTTCTAGCATAACAATGATGGCCACAGAAACACCGCCCAGCATGGTCTCCAGGGAATTCTCTGCTGGTTCAGAAATTTCAGATGCAGTTACTTTATCCTCACTCAAAGAGGAACTTCAATTTGTAACGGATCAGACAAAGGAAAAACCAGTTCAGACTCCTGTTTCTGAACTGACAGAGGAAACCTCACTTCTTGGTGATGGATCAGGGGATGAAGCACCGGAAATTAGTACACCTGAAACGGAATCATTATCTGTCAGCAGCACCTTTCCAGAAGGTCTACCTTTTACTAGTGACTCACATGAAACAATAGAAAGCCATGAAGCGGAAACAGATGTGACACGACCAACGTCAACCATCAGTGGACCAACAATGAGGAGTGACTTGGCTTCAGTCGGTACTACCACGTACACAGAGAATTCTGGAAATGGCGTTGATGGTGGTGTGTCAGAGATGACGACATCTGTTTCTTCAAAGTCGCATGAAAAAAGCCAGACTGTTGATGCATCCCTTACACCTGAAAACAATTCAATGCCCTCCAAAACAGCCAAAGCCGACCTGACTGAGCTGTCTCAACAACTACCAGGATCTTCTACAGTTTCATCATTGTTAAGCACAGGAAAAACAACAGACCTGCATTTTGAGGATAAAGAAACATTTTCCACAGGTTCACCTTTGAACACTATTGACTCCCAAGAAGCAAATTCACATGAAACAGCAGAAAACCATGAACCAGACATGACATCAGTTACAGGCAAACCATCCCTGGTCTCTGATGTGACAAAACCAATACCAACCATCAATGGCCCAACAATGAGGAGTGAAGTGGCTTCAATCCATACTACCACATACACAGAGAGTTCTGGAGATGGTACCGATGTTTTTAGTGGTGACTCAAAGATCATACCGACCAAAACATTGCATGATGATCGGATGAAAGACAGTTCGAACAAACCTCTAACAACTGCTTCATCCCTACATAGTACTGAAAAAACAACTCAAGTGGATTCTGAAATACAAACAAGTTCATCAACGAGTCAGGGAGCTTTGGCTTTGACCCCAGTAGATGGAGATGGTTCAGGTGAACAGACTCAATACATGCTCCATCAGACATCTCCAAATATTGATGATGGAATTAGGAGCAGTGTGCTGGTTGAGTCGTTACCATCTTTCCATCAAACAACCATGATGCCTGCAATGGCAACAGACTTTGAAAGTTCCGGAGACACAATCAATGAGTTTTCTGGAGTGTCAGAAATCAAAACAACTGTCTCTTCAATGTTTAGTACAGAGACACCAGCCGTGACATCATCACGTAAGGATGAAATCTCAAGTACTGCGACATCATCTCTGTATAGTACAAAAACAACTCGTATATCTCATCACATTACAACTTCTGCTCTGACACCAGTAGATCTCGATGGTTCGGGTGATGAAAGCAAAGACATTTTCATTCAAACATCTTCCTCTACTCTGTCCACCACCGAGGCACTAACGAAATCTCCCGCTAGTTCATTTGCAGTCACAAATACTGAGAAACAGGAGGTCAGCACTGAGCCAGTAATTGGATCAAGTATAACACCTGAAACTGAATCATTATCATTAGTCAATACCAATTTGAATGAAGGTTCGGGACACAACGTTGGTCTTACTAGCGAGTCCACGACTTCTTTTTCTTCAATCTATGGAACTGATAACCCCGGACCATCTACTGAGATGCCCAGTAGAGTCACTGCATCTCCAGAATTGTCTTCGGTATTCAACACAGAGACACCCACAAAATTGTCAATTGCTGACAAGGACAGTCTTTCCTCATCTCTTCCTTACACACAAGCCCATGGAGGAATGCCCAATGAAACGTCAGAAAGCCATGAAGCAAAAACATTATCAGCTACAGAAAATCCGTCCACTTCTGTGACCTCTGTCTTTAAGATCACAATGGCAGCGTCTCCAACGGTTTCATCCATTAAAGTGTCTACTGTTCCGGACATTGATTATGAACTTACGAGTCGTCTAACGACTACGGTTGACTCTGTTTCTTCTCTGAGTGGATCAACCATACAACCTGGAGTGTCCTCGTTCTTCACTCTCAATAACATAGATGGTTCTGGGGAGATCGTTGAGGACTTTACGGAAATGACTAGTTCAGTGTTTCCTACCAATACACCAGCAGCAACAGCATCCCATGGAAACGAGACAGATCCTTTGTCAAACACCTCCGTTGCCCTGTCAACCCGCTACAGTACCGAAGAACCAACAGCAGAACCTTTGTGGTCATCTACGTCCGTACTTGGATCTAGTATGACACCTGAAACAAAAGTCAGTACCACTGAAGGCTCAGGAGCTCTCATTGATGTTACTGGAGAGTCATTCATTTCAGTAACAACGTCCTCCTCTTCAATGTTTAGCACTGACACCTCATCAATGACCGTATCACCTTCTGAACCTGTCAGAAAAACTGAGGACTCATCCTTACCGCTGAGGACTATTCCGACTTTGTCAGATATTGAAGAAGAGAGCTCAGGTGAACCCACCAGGATGACCGAAAAAGATTCATCATCGCCTACATCTTTCTTATTGTATCACACAGAAAGACCAACACAATTGCCACTTCAAGAAAAGGAGACTTCTACGAAAGACACTTCTTTGTACAGTACGAATCCCCTTGAGCCAGTGTCAATTGAAACAACGCAAAGTTATGAAACTAAGTCATCATCAGTTACCACGGCTGACTCTGAGATTTCTGGAGACAGAAGTGATGAATTAACTGGAGAACCTTCTCCCATGTTTGCTACAGGAACATCGGCAAGGAGTACTCCACATGGTGATTCAACGGGTGACATTTCAAACACATTTGCTACTTCTGCACCGTCCTTTTTAAGTAGTGAGAAACCAACTCCAGCTGGATCTGCTCTTTCAGACATGAATGAGGGATCCAGCATGATGGTTGAGTCTATTCCTTCCCACACTGGCTCAACTACTAAACTTGGAATCCAATCATATGCCACTCCCACAGATTTTGAGAGTTCTGGAGATAGTACAGATGGATTTCCGAAGACGTCAATAATAACAACTGTTTCGTCACTGTTCAGTACAGAGACACCAGCAATGACTCCAACACGAGAGGCTCACAACAGTCAAGCCTCGACAGCATCAGTAACACTGTCATCCATCCACAATACTGATAAACCTACTTCGGTGTCTCCAGAAACCTTTAACACGAGTCATACAGAGAAACCTATGGCTACACAAAATCCTTCAGATATTCCAATCGAATTTGAAGCCGGTCCAGAACAGGATAGCTCAAATGGACAAACAACAATTTTAACAGAGAAGTCATCTAGTTTGTCTTTTTTGCCAACTACAGACAGTGCAATGGAACACAGCAGCCACTCAGCTGTTGTGATTGGCACCTCTCACCCTGAACCGACATCTCACCCTGTCACGGATGTCTCATCTTTCTACAGATTCACAGAAGCCGCTACGACTTCACTTTCAGAATCCATCAGTCCTACCACAGAGAAACTATCATCACCATCACCTGAAATTCAAACAAGTACTGCTTTAAAACCTCAAGTGACGTCAGTGTCTTCTCTGTTTACTACTAAGAAAATGACATCATCTACAGAACCATCTACAGAACAGACCACCTTCTCCAAAACCACCATCAGACCATCAGCTACTGTTGATGAAGAAGGTTCGGGAGATAATATATTTAGTGTTTCATCCAATCCTCAAGAAGGTACTCAACGCATGAAAATCCCAAGTCACTCTGTGTTTCCCTCAAAAGAGACTTTCACTTATGTCGACATGGAGACTTCTGGGCTTTCCCCTGAAGAAGATGATCTTGAGATGAGTTCAGATGGATCAGGTGGCTATATCGCCATTGAAACGACTGATGAGACAGAAACACACGAGAGCACATACGATTCGTCAACTCAACCGAGCAGACAGTCCACATGGGAATCAACCCAAGCACCTTACAAGACTAGCAATGAGGTTTACGTAACTGAGCTCGGGAGTGGTGTCTTCACTGAGGATGACAATTCGGGTTCTGAATTTTTGGACACATCAACAACATCCATACCGATAGCAACGCCATCTGCGCTTGACACCACTGCAAGTCAAATCAGTTCTTCACCTATTCCGCTTGCTGTCTCTGAGGATACTTCAACTGATGAGGAGTCTACAGAAAAATCAACAATCTTTTTACCTGAGTCACGAACAAGATCAGAGAATACAACAAAGGATGGCATACGGGAACATTCCACAGAAATTTGGGCTACAACATCTCATGAAAGGACTTCTACTGAAAGTGAAACAATTATCGTACCTTCCCGCCAAGAAACAACAGTAACACTGGAGAATCCAAAATTTGTTGTCACTGAGGAATCTTCTCTCTTTAGCGGACCCAGGTCTACTGTGACTGCAGCTCCTTCTCTCTTCAGCACAGTTAAACCGAACCTTAAAACATCGTATGTGATGCCAACTGTCCAATCAGTTGTTCCACATGTAACTGATGAATTCACACCAGATTTGATTTTGACAAAAGGTGAGGGTTCTGGCGGCCAAATCACAGAGATGTTCACTTCTAAGCCATCTGTGATTATGAACGTTACATTTGGCGAGGCAACAGATGAAAGCGAAACGTTGGATTCAGTCACTTCAACTACAGATGAGAAGTTTTCCAATACTGATTTTAAAGACCAAACATCCACCATCGTGCTGCATGTTTCGACACCATCGCCCAACAAAACAATCCTATTTACAGAAGATACAAGAGATGAAGATGAACCCTTCTCCAAAGTTACCGACAGCACAGGAGAGGAAAGCCCGTCTGCTAAACTCATCCCTAGCACTGATATCATCATTGATGCTGATACCATTTCCAACGTTCCCTCTTCTTCATTTCACCCAACCTTTCAGACAGAAGAGGCAGGAGGCCTCACACCAATCACAATGTTGCAACAACTGGAGGTGACCGAGGAGCCCGAGGCTTCAGGAAGTGAGGCTATAAACTTCTTCACACCTACACATGCATCAGCAACCTCTCCTGAATACTCCACAACCATGTCTGAAGCATATCTTGAGGAAACTGTTTTAACTGCAGAATCTTCTAGTGCACGCACTGAAACATTGTCATCATCAGCTGTATCTGTCAAACCAAGCCATGACGTAACACAATCACAACCAGTTTCCTCACTTGATACTCATACAATGACAGTTCTCAAGCAGATGGATGGTGAGGACAAAGATACCTTCTTAACGTCATCGCCCACAGCCGCAAGTGTGACTGACGAAACATCACCCTCACAACTTTCTGGACATTCAGTCACTGTTACGCCTCTTGCACATGTGTCTACTTCACTTATCAGTCAAGTAACTCAACAAGAGTCAAGCGGATTTGACTCAGATGAAGGCTCTGGAGGAGAAAATGTGTTTGGTCTTAAAACCACGGCAACAATAGATTTGACAGCATTTGATAGAGTGACATCGCCAGCTTCGTCTCTGTTCAGCACCAAGAAGCCTGAAATTATTCATGGCGTTGACGATAGCAGTACACCTTCGAGCATTTGGTCATCTCTCTCCAGTACCGTGAAACCAACGGCCAATTTTGAACCCGACGTTCCTGGCACCTCAAGTAACGAAGGACTGACAGTTTCAACAGTGAAGCCGAAACCAATGTCACATTTAGATGGGTTGCCTGAACCCGGTAGTGGGGAAGATGAAATACTTCTATCAACCTCACAATCTATTCAGTCTGCAAAACCACAGCAAGAAACTACACAGACAGATTCCAATTTCGTCTCATTTAAAACCTCTCCCGAAAGCCCAAGTGAGCAAAGCCCCACGTGGGGTAGTGCATCCAGAAAGTATCCAGAAAGTACCCTCCCATCTTCATTCTTAAGCCCTACAACCCCACCAGTAGATTTCATTTTAGATGTGACTGAACAATTGTCCTCTTTGAATTCAACAACAAGGCCACCAGCTACAGCGAGTGAAAGTTCAAGTGCCTCAAAGAATGAGGAGCCTTCTGTGTCAACAGAGACAAGTCTCATCACGTCAACAGAAGAAGATGGTTCTGGGGTCACCATACCGAGTGTCTACAATGCAGACTTGGCCAGTCCGACAGGGTCATTTTTATATGAAGAAACATCTGGTTTTACATCTACTAAGATCCCCATGACACAGATGTATTCAACCCCGTCTTCTGGTATGCTCGGAATTTCTACTAATACACAATACACGGACATAACAAGCACACTAGAACCCATTGATATAATACATACCAACCAACAAGGAGTGGCTACAACAAAAGCAGCAGAACACATTTCAGAAGTCCCTTTTGGATCAATACCTTCACAGGAAAGTATTTTGATACACTACGTCACAACCTTTCCTCCCCAACAAAACCCAACACCTCCCCAAGAATCATTGAAGCAAGCCCAGTCAGAGATTGCTATCACCCATCGTTCTTACTCCTTAGATGTATCACCAACTTCAGTCACCATTCCCGTGTCCGGAAAAACGACAACCGACCTTACGGATGAACACCTTTCAAGTGGCGCCATGACCGAACCAACTCCTGAAACAGATGTCCGAGTAACCCAAGCCCCAGTTGATATCGTTTACGAAGATTTCAATGAAGAGACCCCTGAATACGAGGAATCAAATCCCAACATCGTGGAGAGCATTCCGGAAGACAATCAAAGTATAAATCCAACAGATATAACAATGTACACAAATTCAGGATCAAATGAAATCCACACCGTCTTGAAGCTAGATGCTACCACTACTGCATCAACGGTGGAGTCAAGGAATGTTGGATCTACAATTCACTCATCGGACCGAACGTTGACACCAGCTGAAGCTCAAAACCAGAATCTCCTCTCAGTGGACCCCACCCAACCGGCTGACAAACTAAACAGTGACATCGGAAAGGACACAACTTTGGTTCCAGACCATCCCCGGGGGGACACCATTGTAGGCGAGCCTGTTGAAATCTCCGGTAGGTTTCTTAATGTTTGAAAAATATTCATGAACAAATACAATTAAGCAAGTCTTTACTGAACAAAGGTCATTTCTTTTTTTGCAGGAATTGACTCATGTGGTGAAAACATTTGTCAGAATGGAGGTTCTTGCCTTATGAGCGGCAGCGTGCTAGCATGTAGCTGCGCACCGGGTTATGGCGGCGATCACTGTGAAATAGGTAGGAAATATGTACGCATGGAGTGTGAACACCAAATTTGAAGACTCCTGTGGTTTCTAAATAGTATATCTCTTTTTTTAGACATTGATGAATGTCAGTCCAACCCTTGCCGTAATGGAGGGACATGCGTTGATGGGCTGGCTTGCTTCACGTGTCTTTGCCTCCCGAGCTATTCTGGGCTATTTTGTGAGGAGGGTAAGTTTTTTTTTTTTTTTTTACATGGTATTCTGTGTCTTTATTATTTTGTGTATATTCAATCAAGTTTCAAGCATATTGGTCTAGTTCAGAGCACAAAATAAATCTATGTTCGTATCATTCTTTTTTAGCTAGCTTTTTTATTTAATTCTGAGCCGAGTGTTTTTTTTGGGGGGGCAGGGGTATAGGCACTTTTGGAGTGTCTATTCTCCGCCTTTTGTTTTGCAAGCAATCACTCATCAGTGAATTACCCTCAGATTGTGTACACTAGGCAGCTGCTGTTTTAGAAGTGTTTGCTCAAGAGAGATATTTGCTTTTGTAGTCGTCTTTAATTGCACTGAAATGAAAGGACTTAAACTAACAGAGCGGCTTTTGTTGATAATATTTCGACGGAAGAATCACCATTAGTGTGATACAAAAGAACAAGACAGCGTGGTCAGCCTAAAATGGACAAATACTTTGCTCATATAACATTTCTTGATTAGAAGGGCTAACCAGAGATACCTTGTCGTCCTCAATTCCTTTTGCTATCGTTCCTTCCAGACACGGAGGCGTGTGAATATGGCTGGCACAAGTTTCAGGGCCAGTGCTACAAGTATTTCCCAAGCAGAAGAAACTGGGATACAGCAGAGAGAGAGTGCCGCATGCAAGGGGCTCACCTGACCAGCATCCATTCCCACCAGGAGCAACAATTTATCAACCGTAAGTCTGAGCAGCACAGTTTGGAAATGGAGAATTTTGTTTCGTTTTATAAACGGTTCCTAATATCTCGTCCGCTATCTATTCCGGTCGGTAGGTCTCGGCCAGGATTACCAGTGGATCGGCCTGAATGATAAAATGTTTGATAGTGACTTCCACTGGACTGATGGGAGCCGCACGGTAAGATAGGTTGCACTCACACGCACTTCTTTTCGCCCCCTCAACAAACATGGCAGAGCGACAGTCTAAATATTTGGACGTTATGTCAATGACAGATGCACTCGTGTCGAGAGGAACATCCTTTATTAGAGGGCACTGTTGATTTTCTCATGAACTGGGAACAGTGTGAGCCTGACAATATATGAAGAAGCCATTCGGGATAGCATGACTTGATGGGAAGTAACTGAGATTCGGGAAAGAGCATTTCTGGTACATCTTAACACTAAGATGCTTTCTCAGCTAATGAGGGTGACACTTTTTGGGGGAGGGGATAGAGAGTGTCGTCTGGAAGGCGTAGACAGGTATGGTATAGTGTCCCCCTCGCAACCCCTCGAGGCCTCCTCCGGCTGGTGGAAGGAAGGGCCACCAGGCAGGAAGACAACACAGATGGACAACACCTGTGCCCGTCTGCAGAAAGACAGAGAAATGGACAAAGCAAGATGGGGGGTCCGCATGGGTGGTCACGCTCACTCGATGGAATCACATTTGTTAAAAACATACTCGGCTTGTTGACATTTTTTCTTTACTATCATGATCAACGGTGAACTACAGTAGCGTAGTAGGGCTAAGTGTTCAGCAAAATTGTGTTCGAGCCTTGATTTCTAAAAGTAGAGCGAACATTATGGTAAGCTAGTCATATATATTTGAATATTAATGTCACTTAAATATAAGGAGAAAAATCCTGAATGTATATTTTTTCCTTGTATTTTTGTGATTTTTATAAATTATTCTCAGTGTGGCCCTTATACGAATTCCAATTTTAAACGTTTTGTTTGTCGTACACTTGTGTGGCTGATCAGTTTGTTTGATTATTTTGAGTAAGCGAGCAACCTGCTGTGCACAGTTGATGACATTTGTTACCTTAGCAGCCAGGCGAGCAGGAAGTGGCTGTGTTTGGAAAGCCTAATGATAGAGTAGCACGGCCCAGGGACAAGACTTGTTGTAGGGGTCGGGGGTTGGGGTGTGTGAGGAGGGGGCTAAGGCGGGTCTCATCTTTGAAGAGGTCGTTTGAACTCACAATGCGCTGAAAGACTGCAGGTCGCATCGATTGCACGTCGGATACCCCGCAGCGCTCCAGCTGTGTGTATGTTGTGTAAATGAGCAGCACATGCGTGGAGTAACATTTGTAATGTTAAGCATGCCGACTGTGTGATGTTATGGCAACGCTTCAACTCTGACGTCCATTTACATGGACCCCACATATGCAATTGGGGTTTAATGATCATTATCATGCTCAAAATTCTATTGGACTTGAATGTTTTTCAAAACGTGGTTTAGCGTTTGGCATGAATCATGAAAGATTTTGAAAAAAGCAACCATTTTTTGTCATATTTTCAAGAAATCAATAATTAGTGACATGTGTGTTAAGAGATAAAAATTCAGAGCGTATTTGCTATTGTTTAAAATTTTAATAAATACAAAGAAGTTACTTTTTTTATACGTGGTCATTAAGGGGGCGGGGCATTTGGCATTTTAATAGTATTTGCAATAATATTTCGGAATCACTTGCACTAAAGTTACATTTCAACTCTGATTACGCAATGAGGGCATGTTTATGTACTTTGTGTTAGTTATTTACAATTAATGAGCAGGAGGGAAAATGTTTTGCACTTCTGGAATGACCCTTTGGTGATTTATAACCCTCATACCCATCTTTTCGCGCAGAGGCGCCCTCTTGTGGACATTAAGGAGAACCACTTCTCCATGAAAATGATTTTCGCCCTGTGCTTCTTGAATTGCAGCACTACGAGAACTGGAGGCCCAGCCAGCCTGACAGTTTCTTCACCTCGGGAGAGGATTGTGTGGTGATGGTCTGGCACGAGGACGGCCAGTGGAACGACGTTCCGTGCAACTACCACCTGACCTTTACTTGCAAGAAGGGCACAGGTACATTTCACACAGACAACAGCATATCAGTTCTCCAATCTCTCACCTCGTTTGCTCCTCAGTGGCATGCAACCAGCCCCCCCTGGTGGAGAACGCCCGAACCTTTGGGAGGCAACGTGAACGCTACGAGGTCAACTCGCTGGTGAGGTACCAATGCAGCTCAGGATACATTCAGAGGCACCGCCCAACCATCCGTTGTCAGGGCGACGGACATTGGAATGTTCCTAAAATCGCCTGCGTGAATCGTAAGTCGAGCTAACAATTCCTTCCCATTCAAGCCGTAGTTCTTTCTAGCTAACTTTTCACATTTGCCATCGCAGCATCCAACTATCAAAGAAGCTTCTTTAGGACACATCAACACACAAGGCTGTACAGCGTCAACAATTTTAGGCAATGGCCGGATCAGCAGGTCTTCCCGCTCCATCATCAGCGTTACAGGGGACGGAGAGATAACCCGGACCACAAACGCAAGAGGATGTGATTACCGACGTGGCTCTTGGGACAAATTTGCGTGCAAAAAAAAAAAAAAGGAACAAGCACAAGGGAATACAGACAAGCTAAGAGGACCTGCATTCAGGATGACAATTGAATCTTGCCTTTTAAAGACTTTTGCTATCGAGAGACGCGCTCACCTGTGTGAAGAAATAGTTTTAAATGGCTACTGGAAATGAAAACAAAAGGACAATTTTACATGAAAAAAAAAATTGCAACCATGTCACTCAATTCCACCTGAACCTTTTAAACTCGCCGTAAGTGGTCCTTACAAAACGTTTGTGAATTTATAGCGCTTATGAATTTTCAATGCTGTCCTGATCTTTTACAAAGGCTATAATTGGGAGTATCAGTAATGATGTACGTCATATAACTGTCGACCTCTTTGACTATTTTAAATTCAACCTTTTTTTGAATCGATCCGTTAGCGCAGGCAGCTTTCAAAGGTACCGAGTAAAAGTCCATCCTTGTTGCATGGCTTCTTGCTGTGACACGTTTACAAACAATAAAATGCTGTTGAAATGCACACGTCACAAAATGTTGCCCCTATCTGCTGCTTCTGAGCTCCACTCTGCCTGTTACTGAGAGAATGTATTTTGTGAAGACTTGAACGTAACACCTGTCTAAGCAGAGACGCACATAATTTAGTTCCCATCTGCTCCACATCTTCTTAAAGGCTTCTACGTTACTGACCTGACAAATCAATGCCAGCCACAATCACACCGATGACCAAAAATCTTTACGACCAGCAGTGAATCAAATGATATGTAATAATTTACAAGTGGATTTTTTTTTTTCTTCTGTGGAAACATGATTTTTTTTCCGCCTGTGAATGTCTTTGTGTCTCAGCCTTAATGTGCACATAATATCCATTTTATATTTATAACATTTTCTTTCTTGTGCCACACTGTGAATGTTTGGGATGTTTGCTTTTTTTTTTTATTTCCTAAGAAGAGGTCTGCCTGTTCACCTCTCTTTTTTTGGACTCACTAAAGAAATAAAAATGGATATATGAAAATCCTGTACTTGTAACGTTTCATTTCATAAGCCAAAATGAGGAAATGGCTTATCAAGGTCGTTTTTGAAAGACAATTTTGCATTTATACCAGCAGGCGGTACTATTGCCCAGTTATTTGCTTTTCTTGTGGGTAGAGCAAGAGTTTCCATTCCTGGCAGTGGTGGACAGGATTCTGTAAAACTAGTGTTTAAACTTTGCATTTTGGAATTACAGCAAACGTGGACTAAAAACAGTTGCCTCCAGAAGCCGACAATTGATTTACAAGGCTTTTTCAACAGAATGGCATTCCTGCAGAAGTGACATGCGGCATGTGATTCCAGCACCTGGAAGTCTTCACCTGCAATCTCACCTTGCCATCTCAGGTGACTTTCACTTCTTAGTCTTCCACAGATTCAAACAGTCCCTTTCACTTTTTTTTTTTTAATTGTAGTCCAGCAAGTGTTGATTCCTGCAAAGTGACAGTGTTTTTGCCCCGCTTCAAACATTTAGGTGTCAAACACAAGGCCCGGGGGCCAGATTCGGTCCGCCACATCATTTTATGTGGCCCGCAAAGACAAATTGTGTATAGACTTCATGTGTCAATACTAAAATTACAAATAAGTCTTTACTTAAAAAAAAAAGAGAATTTACTAGCAATTTTCGCTCGTCTCTGATTTCAAAACTAGTTATTCATCAGTTTGATTTGTAGCCTATACTACAAGAAGTTAACAGTCATAATGGCCTTCTGAAGGACACGTGCAACAAAAATGAGTTTGACACCTTCAATTTGAAGCTGTAACATTATATTGTATAAGTTGGGCCTAATGTGTCATTGAAATAACATCAGTAAAATGCCTCAACAAAACAAATGATCATTTCATTTAGCTCTTTTAAATCAATCAATTTGGATTTTGACCAACAAAAAGGAAAATATGTTGTCTACTCTCATAATCATTCTAAATTGTTAGTAGCCCATCATGCTTTTTTTTCTTTTTTTAACATGCATGAATATATTTATGGTTGAATCCCGTTCTTCCCTTGTGTCATGTAGACTTTGCATCAATAGAGCTTCTCACCAAGCCGTTTCAGTATACGTAGCTGGCATTTCACGACGGTAGCAACCTAAACCTGACCTCATTCCCATGCCTTGCAACAGACTGCCTTTGAGACAGACCAATGTTCCTTTTGTCTAACCCGAGGGGATTCCCAGCCACCCTGCTGCAAATTAAAATAAGCCATAGAATAAATAAGCGCATTGCTGTTTAAATCTTCTCAATGAAGCGGGTCCATGCCAGGATGTGTGCGGCCTCTAAATAGGCAGTTTTGAAAATGGCAGCTCTTTATTGCCCGTTTGGGTTTATACAACAAACAAATGTTGATTGTGTGAAGAAAAACTCAACAAAAGAACAGATCAGATGTTTGTTTTTTTTATTTCAAATTGTTTCGTAGGAAAATGCTGTCAGAATTGTAAAAAAACAAAACAAAAAAAAGACAGAAAGAAATGTAAAAAAAAATTGGGCACATTTTTTCCCCCGTCTGTATAAAACAATGATGATGGACCAGAAGAAAATGTGTAAGAGAATATGGAATATAGAGACTCCCGATTCAGGAATTCCAGGTTTGTCAATGATCTTCGATTTCAAAAACATCTTATCTTATATCACAGTCTAAGTTGTGTACATTCATTTGACCTTCCCCTTTGACAACTCCACCAGCTGGTTGAAATGAAACAAGACCAACCGCATCGAAGATGGAATACAACACGTAAACTGCACACCCAAAGTCGAACTTTTACTTTTTGTGCAAGCTGACATTTGCTGAATATATTGCAAACTTGTATTATGTTGTATAAAAAAAACCCCAAACGGTTTCAATGTTTGCACTTTGATCATAGCAGCGCTAAGCCTTCCATAATTACTTTGTGGAGAAGGGACGCCCAACTCCTTGTCGCTGAGAAATCAATGATGCATATATCAATCATTGCATATGATATGATAATGGTAACCACGGTTTCTGGATGTACTAATGTTCATTTGACTCAAGATTATGTCATTTTTGGAGTTGCGGTTGATGAGACTCTTTGGTGGTCATGGCTTCAGCCGAGCTCCTCAGGGCTCAGGCCTAAAGCAGTAGACACCGTAGAGCCTTTCTTGCTTGTCCGGAAAGCCGACAAAGCGCACGGCAGCCTCGGTGGGGCTGCAGTTCTTGCGAGGTCTGGAGATGGGGTAGCGGACGCTGCCGTCGGCCAACCAGCCGGCGTCGCAACGATCGTAGCCTTCCAGCTCCCAAGCGGCAAACATGTGACCCACCTTGGCGATCTCGGCGCCATCGTCGACGCAAGCCTGGACGGCCTCAACGAAGTTGAGTCTTTCGGGTTGGGTCAGCCAGTAGAAATGTCCTGTTTGGAGCAGACAAATGGGAAAATTTCTTTAGTGCCATAAATTTGTCTTACCCGAGGATGTGTCATGCTACAAATTACACAGACAAGACAAAATGGCACTTAAATTCACTCAGTGCAGCAGTGAATTATGGTCCACGTGTGGGCGAAATCTGCTGGCCAGATGTAGCTCTCGTCTCTGTTTATTCTCTTCCTCTTTTTTTTTTTTTTTCACCTTTTCCAGTGTTGAGAGGTAATAAAGTATCAATTCTTTTCACAGTTATTACAGGGATCTTTCAGGCTTCTGTACTTTTTTTTTAAGTTGTACTCCCAACATTTCACAACAGATACCGCTTAAAACAAGTATTGTATTGAATTAATAGTAAAAAGGCATTTTTATGTTTTACTTTTGCACATAAGTACATTTCAGTACATATTGTATTTGTACGTACTAATAATAGTCTAGTGCTAGTAATCAACCAGTACTGTGGATAATGACAAAAAACACACAGGTTAGGGTCAAGGTTAGAGGTCATTGTATAAAAAACAACAACATGGATTTACAAATGGAATCTTTACCCTTTAATGGCGTGGCGAAGCAGAACACATCAAAGCGGGTCATGTATTTGTCCCGCCTGCCGTAGCTTCTGAGGCCGGGTCCGTTGTTGGCACCACCGCATGGTTCTCTAGGCTTTGTTATGGGATATTGCACGGTACCATCAGCCAGCCAGCCAGCATTGCACCAGTCCAGGCCGTCCTTCCAGGCTTCGAATAGATGATCGAAGGTGGCGACCACCGCGTCCTGTTCCAAACAAGCCTCCACAGCCTCGTCGAAATTATAGCTGTAGCGGCCGAGAGGCGTAAAGTAGGGGAACACAACACCTGTGGCAGAAAAGATGCCATCTCAGTAAGACATAACTCCTGTTGTCACAACAAAGATCTGCTGCCATGATTTTGTCTTTTGATTTGCTCTGGCAACACCTGACAGGGAAAATCTGAAAGTCACTTCTTCAGTTTAGGTTGCAGAGTCAGTCACTGAAGGTTTTCAGTGACGCTGTGGATGTGACACTGAATGGTTGTCTGTCAAATTCAGCTCCCTGCGACCCTGAACAGTGACTCGCTACTTTTATTACTCTATGCATATAAAAACTATGATCTAAGAGTGGGTCGGCGCTTTGAACCTGTTCAATAGACACAAGCTGATTCATCCCGAACTTATATATGTGTCAAAAAACCATCAATTTACCATCAGCTATGTCACTTTTCACTTCCAAGCAAATATCTTGCATGGTATCGACAAACCCGTTGATGATCTCGCAACGGTACGTTCCGGCGTCATCCATGGAAACGTCCGTTATCACCAAGGAAGCGTCGTCACTATCCAACTCCCGCAGGTAGACGCGATCTTCGAAGCTCCCGTATGTTTTCTTGTGGAAGCCCATGGAAAGCAACACGTCTTCATTCAGAGCCTCGTCCTCTGCCAGCTTGGTCCATTTCACTCGGATACCGACGCTAAAGAAGCTGGAGCTTTCTTCCGGCAAACGACACGGCAAAGTAACGTTGCCTCCAAGATCGGCGAACATCTTAACTAGAAAGGAACACAGAATGATTGAATGTTTAGTTTAAAACAGCTGATGACTAACAAAACACTCAAGCTAACCCTCAATATGCGAGCGAATTTATTTTGTGGGTTCCCACAACCTCTGTAATCACCATTTTGAGACCTCACAGGGCTTGGATAAGTGAGTCTGGAGCAGCCAAGCCCCGCCCCGCCCCCCTCTAGGCAATAATAGCCCCCAGATGGACAAATGTACACAACCTCTTGACCCCTGGCTCCGCAGGCACAGCCCATCAACCAACCAGTCGAGTAATTGGAGTCGGTGAGCCGGTTTGAAACGGCGAGGCTTAGATTTTAATAACAAGTTGTGAAGGACATGATCGAGCTGAAGAGTTCCTTGGAATACTTGATCTTGAGCTTAATATTTCCTCTTGGCACCACGAGTATCCTTGAACCCGTTTTATAAATAATCTGCTGTAATGCACATTGACTTTTCAAGACTGATGTGTGGCTTCAGAGATTTCAGCGTACTTTGCGTGCGTGTGTTTTTTTTTAATCATTTCAATTTGGCAGAGGTGTTAACACCATTTTTCTGTGGTGTGTCAAATTGAAATGACTGACATTGAAAAAGTATCATTCTGCCACTCAGAAGATATATCTGGCCTTTTTCTTCACTGGGCAGAGAAGGAGCCCATGTGTATGCTTGAACCCATTTGGAGATAATCTGCTCTAATGCACTTCAAATGATTTATTGTGGCTGCAAAGTCGACATATGTGGATATTGTTTAACGCCTGTTACGTTGTTAATATTGAGCTGTCATGCTCACGGACCGCTCCCACACTCAGTCTGGCTCAAATTAAACCAGAACATGTTTCATAAAACTGTGACTTGACTGCTTAACATGCCAAGTAGGTTACTATATAGGAAACATCCTTTGTATCTTTGAGTTTTTTTTTTTTGGGTCTGTGCTGCCAGGAATGACTGAAGACTTTGCCAGGTCTCATAAATGCTCTGCATGAGTACCCGTTTCATGAGGCGTGCTTAAAACCCGAGGGATTCCCATCGACCGACCGGTTTTGGAAAATTCCTGGAACGGATGACGGTGACGTCACTCAAGATGGACTCGCCAGATGTGATTGTCGTTCACACATTAGTCCGGAGATCTCAATTTCGTCTATTAATTATGTCAATGAAATTCAGTGCTTGTTTTGAATTGGTTTTTAACTGAACACGCTTTCAAAGTAAAATATAAACTAAAAAAAAAAAAAAGCTATATATAGGTGTGACACTGATATATTTTCCTAAATCTCTTCAAACGGTAGTACGAATAGAATTACTAATATAGATTCATAGGATTCATGCAAAGTTGAATTTGTGGTATTGACCGTTTTGCTCGTGAACAGTGGCAAGATATTGCTTGAATGAATTATTAAGAAGTGTCAAACCATTCCAACTTAATGACACTTTGGAAAAACACATCTGTGAATAAAAATACATTACGTGTGAATGAGGGGAAAAATAATCTTCAGCAGCTGCAGCCAATACTTACACAGCACTTTGCTCTCCCGGGATAAAAGGTTGGATTCGAAAGTGATTGGAACCGTGTGCTTCATTGTTTTAGCTTACAAGCGTTACCTTAGTCCAAATCTGACGCTTGAACACTCACAACTTTTCTCTTCTTTAGCGCTGGCCTGTTTGTGTCAATATTGAGGAATAATTAACAAGTTGGGCCAGACATTGCACATCGAAACTTCCTCACTAATTACGATACACGCTCTCTGTACTGAATAATGAGCACAAATATAGCTCAGTGTGGAAGCAATCCCCAACACCCTGTCATATTAAATCGACCTCACAATTCACTAAGTAAATGCGGCTGCATCTAATCTGGTAACCTAAACCCTACTTCAGTCTTGGATTTGGATTGAAGCCATTTCCAAGGCAGCCAACACAACCTACAAGCAGGACTCATCGACTATTACCTCACAGGCAAAGAGTCATTGGGCCGCTGTTCAGTTTGCGGTTCTATACCTTTTGGAGACGGGTCGTTAATCTTAACTCGACTCCTGTCGGGATGCCTGCTACCGTGGCAGTTTGCCAAAATGCTTTGAGTGTGGGAGTGAATCACTAAGTGGAGGACAGGCGGCAGACATCTTGTGAGCATACGGACAATGTGCTGTTCACAAGCGCTATAACATTTTACCTGGACTGTGCTGCACTGTCCTCTTGCATTAGTGCTAACAGACAGGAGGGACTCACTGTTTCTTTGTAATAAAGTTTTTTTCCCCGCAAAAATTAAATAAATAAATAAATAAATAAAAAATAAATAACATTGCTGATCCCTACGGGTGCTATGGACCTAAATGCTACTTTTAAATGAGCAAATATAAATTCTACTTAGGTTGAAATAAAAATAAAAAGATCGATTAAAATAAATCTTATAAAAAAAAAAAAAAACTACTGGAGTTTTCCTGTGGTATTAATTTAATACTGCTTAAGCATAGTCTCAGCTGTGCAAATGCTTTCACATTGCCCCGCCCCCAAGGTCCCCACTACGCACGCACGCACACACACACACACACACACACACGCACACACCCACTGGTCATTGTGGGGACCATTCTCACAATTGAACAGGAAAAAAACAAAAGCTTCACTTCTTCCCAGTGTTGTCACTCCCTCAGACAACTCTGAATAGCACAAAGTTGGCCGGCTATCCACCCTGTGAGATCTGAGTCAGCAAGCTGGGGATGCTGAAAGTCCATTGAATCCGCTACATTTATATATTTTTTTGCATGGTTTGCAGACACCCTTTGTTTTATTTAACTTTTATATTCAATATATTTGCATTGGATCTTGAAGGAACCTTATATTTAGGTACTACTAGGAATTAAAACACTTCTATAATATTGTATCTAACAAAAAAGTCTAACCAAGCTCATTATTTTAGAGTAGATGCTTTTCAAACTACCAACTACATTGGCCCCCATCAGACATTTTCACAGAGTAACTTAGTTGCGTGGTTCCGTCTGACTTGGGGCGTGCTGGCAACAAGCGGGATTTTATCCCTGGCGGAAAGTCAATGAGCCGATGTCTGCGTGTTACTACCCCAGAAACCTTTGCTCCACTGACCCTCGTGCAGTGCGGAAGTACTTTGCTCATGACATGGCTCATTCACTTATGACATCATCATTTTACACATAATAAAAATTGGAATCTTACCTGAGTATGTCGGCAGACTGTACACGCTGCCAACCAGGGTCAAGGAGAATATCGTGATGCAAAGTAGACTTGTCATTTTGTTTTTGTTTTTTTCCACACAAAAGACCCTCTTCAGTGCTAATATGGATTAAAAAAAAAAAATCTCTATTCTGCTTTTTTTTCTTTTTAATAATTTTAGGAGCCTCTTCCTTTTAGTGCAGCAGATAGATGCCTTTGATGCTACTGGAAAGTTTGGGCTCCTCAGAGGTCCACACAAGTGGCTTTTATTGAAGCCTTGTACGGTGGAGACCACTCCCCCTTACCATCATCATGCGTGGCTCTATTGAGGCTCTTTGGCACATTTTCTGGAGCAAACCCCCCTTATCCCCCTCCTCCATCTTGGCTGAATGGAAGACTTGCCTTGGCGTGTTCTCAACAATGTATTTGATTGTGTGAGCCATGAGGACTCATGCAATCACAACAGTGATTCAGGTTTAGAATCAATTTAAATAAAATTGATTTAAAAGTAAATTAGAGGCTAATGATGGTCGGACAGATTTGAAGTTTTAGATGGGTTGAGTTCACCGTTGTATTCAGTTTTTTAGTCTCATTTTTAATGAACATGTGGACCTGCTATTCTTTTGTGTTCGTGAATATTCTTTTATGAGGAAATTTGACGAAAAAGTTACAGTAGAAAATACAATTGTATATGTCAGAAGGTGCAATGACAACACAATGAGTTCAACGGTTTAAGCTTGAATGGTGACAACACCCAAAATATTGGAAGCATCACATTCAGCAATTATTTGTCAGTGGTGCTTTAAGCTATGAGTAACATTTATTTTGTGATTACACTCAAATTATCTTTCCTCATTGGCAAAAATGTCATGCAATGAATTTGGTCGACATTTACTCCCGCCATTGATTTGCGAGCGGCGTATAGCAAAGTTTGCGTGACTCCACTTAATGTTTTTCCCAGCCACCCAGTTTGTCTGTAAAAAAAATGGCAAATGGTGCAAAAGCTGCTCTCAGCAAGCTTTCCGGTCCAATTGAACAAATAAGTCATTTGATACAGTCTACTTGAGTTAGCACAGCTGTAATAAGCTAAAGCGCTATCTGTCGCCATCTCTGGCTTCCCTGTCTATCTGTCAGACTTTCAAAGCCCGCTGAGATGACTGCGAGGTGGACCTCCATTGTATATTCGATACTTCCAACACCGCAAAGAAACACTACACGCAAGCACAGTGATAATTAGAAAATGTAATGATGTTTTCTTTGGAAGAAATAGATGCTACAAGGGTCAGAAAAGTTGCTAAGTCAGCAACACATTTCACCTATGCTAGGGTTAGGCAAGTCCGGTCCGTGGGAAACTTCTAAAACAGGCAGGAGAAGCCAGATCTTCTCGGACCAGACTTGCCTACCCCCGACCTATACTTATTGAGACGGAAATAAATAAAGAAACGTTTTCATTGCTTCAGCAGGACCCACGGACAAGCTGATGGATAGCCAAAAGTGCTGAGTCATCAAGGAAACCAGGACTTGAAAAATGCACAAGGCTGACAAATCACTCATCGGATTTCTTAAGTCGACGCATTTGGAGCTGCGGAGACGTACAACGAAAAGCCAACAACGGTACGTGCAGTTCAGAAAAAGGTTACGTAAGGCCCAACTCATTCAAACCCTGACGGGAACATGGCTACGATGATGGGGAAACATCTCCACGTAAATCAGCATCTATGTGAATATTCCATTATTTTTGCTGGAAGCGCAACTCCCTCCATCTATTCGCATTGAATCCAGTAATCGTAAAATTGCTTCTCATGTTATTTGAAACTACACGCTGACGACTTGATGTAAACTGTTAGTTGGAATAAAGGTGTAGGAATCTTTATATTCTTGTGGTTCACTGCGAAACGAGGACCAACCTCCTCAAGGGATAATAAGAAAATAATGTTATGTTACATAAGCTGACGGACAAGACTCTCCGCGCGGTGTCCAGTTTTAGTTTTAACGCTGTTTTGGTGAATTTAATAGAAGCTAAGACAAGAGGATCAGGAGAATCCACAAATAATCCGCATCTTTGTTTAAACTCAAAGCCTTTCTCGACATTTGTGTGTACATTTAACGGGACAAAATTGTATTGGATGGTTTTGATCTATAGCGGATGTCTCGGACTTGGAGCTCCACCCAGTGTCTTTCATAGCTCCACTGCACCGGAGCCAAATCTGAAGGCCGTGAGCACATTCACAGCTGGCTATCGGGTGATTCAGGTTCCAGGTTTGTGCTGGCTTGTAAAGTTCCTGCTTAACAACAAGCAGCTCTCTCGGTGCTGGCCTTCGGATCACCGGGGAACTGGGACAACCGCGTCCTGCGGGAGCCGCTTACGTCAAGTTTTAACGGTGACGGTGGAAGCGGTGCAAGTCTGAGCTATGAAGCGCTTGCCAGATTTATAACAGCCAGCGCCGGGCATGTGTTTGTCATTATTCTCATCTGCTTTTCTGAAGATGAATACAGGATAGTGTATTGTTTGCTGCTAACAAGGCAGAGAGAAGCGGCTGAAGGGCGTGCGTGGAATAAGAAAGCAAATGTGCTGACTGGATAAAAAAAAGTCGAGCCGGCCAGCGATGGCTTCGCACAGCTGGTCTGCGTTTTGCTACGTGTTGGAAGAACTGGGAGAGGCAGAAAGTATAGATGTGGAAGGATGACTCATTGCATGTCGGTGGTCTCTTTGAGGGTCCTTGGGTCATTCTGAAGATTGGGCACGGTGGGTGGAATGAACAGTAGCTTCCACACTTAAGCATCCATTTTCTATACCACTTAGTATCCCAATTAGAGTGAGCTGGCACTCGTTACTGGTTTTCATGGCCTATTTACAACACTGGAAGAAACTGCCTTCCATTTGCACCATTTTATTCCGTTTGAAATAGTTGCACAAAAAAAAAATCAATGGATCCAGACTCCTTTATTGTCTACTTCAAAAAATATCTGGATCCAGATGATTTTATTTAAGATTAAAGATTAAAGTCCCAATGATCGTCACACACACACCTGGGTGTGGTGAAATTTGTCCTCTGCATTTAACCCATCCCCGTGTGATTTTAATCCATCCCCTGGGGGAGAGGGGAGCAGTGAGCAGCAGCGGTGCCGCGCTCGGGAATCAGTTGGTGATCTAACCCCCCAATTCCAACCCTTAATGCTGAGTGCCAAGCAGGGAGGCAATGGGTCCCATTTTTATAGTCTTTGGTATGATCCGGCCAGGGTTTGAACCCACAACCTTCCAGTCTCAGGGCGGACACTCTACCACTAGGCCACTGAGCTCAACAACAAAAGAAATCCTCAGTGTAGTAGACCGTGAAAATTGTTTTACCTCACAAAAAATGGCCACTATAGTGAATTTATGTTGTGCATTACACTTTAAAAGTGTCACGTCATGAGAAAATAGGGCGAGTATTTCTATAAGTGCATGTCAGAAGCGGACAAAGCTGGCTGCTCTCGTATCCCTGCCGGCTCGTTGAATCGTCTCTATATTGCCAAGTTCTCACCCGTGGGTGTGTCAGCAACAGCTGCAGAAAAAAAATGTGAGAGAATTTCTGAAAATATTACACCTGTGAATTCAGCTCATGATATCGACTCACGCCGTCAATGGCGTTTTATTTACCGTCGGATGGATGCCTGCTGTTCGGAAAGTGGAATAACTGTCAGCTGTCTTTTTGCGAAGTCGATGAAATACAAGAAGAGTCCTGGAATTCAGGATACTTAAAGCCATAAGAATTTCCCTGTGATATGACTCCCATGTTTTATCAGTCCTAAATCTTGCTGACAACATCAACTCATAATTTGGAGGATTAATAGTCGACATTTACCTCAAATCGATCGTAAAACATGCTCGAGACCGATTTAACGAATGGAACACTAACACAGATTTAAAAAAACGGCGACTCTTAAACCGTGACTCAAAGTAAATCTGAGTCATGCCAAAACAACTACAGAAGAGCTATAGTTTAAAAAACATATTGAGGTACTTTGTATTACTGGAAGTTGATTCATTGGACCCGTAATGGAGTCCGGGCTGCCATAAGAATGAGTCACACATGGAGATTTCCATGGGACATATACAGATCGTTACTCTAGTACGCCGTATACAGACTTTTTTTTTTCCTTTCCACGCGTATGATACATATGGGCGTTTCTGATACGCCTAAGTGTAGCATTTTCCACAGTGCGGCGGCGGGTGTGATAGTGGTTTGGCAAGCACTGCGGAAATTAGGCAAATGTTGTTGCATTGGTAGTCGTGGTAACGATAATTTACAACAATAACCACTCGCTGTTTTCAATTGACAATGATAGAAATGTTTGTCTTTAATGATGACCATAATGGTGTCAGATGTCAAATGATTTGCTAGAATATTGGGAAATACCAATGGATATGTTTTCAACTAGCAAGCGTTGAGGCGAAAAGCAAAAACAGAACCATAACATTCAAAATCAAAAGGCTTTCATTAACCAAAGTGACTTTATGCTTGTGTTGTGTAACGAGTGTGGGTGGATATTTTCTTTTACCGGAAATCATTCTGCGTTGTTTCTCTGTGTGCCCTTGAGCACTTCTAGCCTTGTTCTCGCGGCTACCTCTTTCTTTCTCTGCCAAGTACTGTTTAGTACGTTGAAAAAGCGATATCTAAAGTATTTAATCTAAATCCTGTTGAATGTTTTTCATCTTTTACTGCTGGGAAGTGATTATCACCCAGTTTATGACGTACATAAATACTCCTCTTGGTTGGTTGGAGTTGCAGATCAAAGAACGCTCCAGCGTTCAATGTCATCAAAGATCTCGGTGATGCGGTTTTGGATGGATTCCACGCCGATCTAATGGGAAAAAAAACTCGGGATCCTTAACAATGCCACTATTTGAGAGCATGTGCTTTTTATTTAAGTGTGTGTTAAAAAGTCAAATTCAAAGTTTGGACCAAAGAAGGAGCCAAGAACACGGGCGGGGTGGCTCATTTGAAATTATGAACAAAAAAACGTCAAACAGCTTGACGAAATGTTTACAGTTTATTAGAAACAAACCAAAGAGAATTATCACGGCCGATGAATGAAGCGTTGTTGCGTGGGGTCACCGAGAACCGCGTCCAACTCCAAACAAAGTCGGCTCTCAACATGCATTTGCTGATTGCAAGCAGACGCTGGCCCAATTTGAACTACGGCACAATCAAGAGCGTCACATGCTTTTACTTTTCAATTCGGACATTTCATGCAATGATTCATCACAAAACCAAAACATTACTTTGAAAAAAACAACACGGTTATTACACAAACAAAGACAACTTGTTTCGTAATCAGCCGAATGAAAGCCAGTAGCAAGGTCGAAATATCAATATTGTATTTTATAAGGGTCTATATTTAAGATCGAATTGACACTTACCCAGCAGGGCTTATGGAGGGAAATTAATCCATCATGTAATTGATCAATTAGATCATGTAGACAGTAGTTCTCTTTTTTTGTGTTATTATTCCAGAGCCTTTTTCCAAAATACATGCTGTGCCTAAGGATACAATCTAATCATACTGCCTAACTCAGTTTATTGTCTTGAATTTGCTGCTTTTCTCATATTGTTAAACAAAGAAATCAAAATATTACCAACAGCGTGTCACGCAAGTCTCTTCATCAAAGCCAATTTCCATCAAATAAGCGAGATTTTTAAATCAATAGCTTTCAGGCAGTTATTTAAAATGGAGCAATTTTCTATAACAATTCTTCTATTGTGAGTGTCATTAAATTTTGCGAGTGTGCTTGATTTTGCGGCTGGCCAATGTACAAGTTGTAAATATTCCTTTTCAGCATTTCTCCAAACAACAACAATAAAGGTCATAGGTGGGCGGGGCCCAGACTGGTGTGCGGTCACGTATACCCGGAATGAGCCCGGACACAATGTTGACTTTAACCCTAAAGCAGGCTGCGATGCAAACAACTGCGCACCCCCCAACTTCTCCGTTGACTGGCACGCCGAGTCTCCTCTCACAGAGGATCCTTTGTGTAATCGGCGGCGGTGTGAAAGCGAGAGAAAATGAGAGTGGAATGGATTAGTTCGAACCTTTTCTTCTTTTCAATCACGCTGCGTTTGGCAGGAAATAATCAAATGAAGTAAGGCTTGTAAATGGCTTGAATGCCTATTCATTGGGGCGGGGGCGGGGGTGATGAAACTGACAATGAATCAGGGGGAAAATGAGATATATCGGAGGAATGGAACATTCTGTTTCACTTGTCACTCAGCACAACACTTAAAAGTGAAAAAATATATAATAAAATTATATATATATTGTTTCTATATAATATAAACAATAATGGCCGACAGTATAAATTTCAAAGCCTCATTCAACAATATGCTTATTTTTGTGACAGTTGTTTGCAAACAATCTTTTTCATATTTTGACACTTAAGCGTAAGATGACGGCATTATCATCCATAGCCGCAGCACACTCCCAATTAACCGCAATAATAAATAATGGTGTCGAAAGAATGACTCAATGACAGCTTTAATTATCTCTTTCGAATAACAACACGACGGTCAAATGTCGATCACAGAATCAGACCCCGAATGTTAAAGAATACTAAATCGATACTCTTTCAATATTGTATTGAACCGTAGGAATTAAAAGGGCCACCCAGTCACCCCGATGTCCACTTCCCAGACGAGATGAATCTCACTCTAGGTTGTTTTCATCTTATACAAACAAATGCAAATAGAGGTTCCTCAGGGGGGGTAGCATTTAAAGACCACCCGACCATTCTAACGCACAAGCAGGAAGTTCACCCGCAGATCTCAAACAAGGTGACGGCGTTGTGGTACAACACACAGCTGTCGCTGTTTTTCAGAACTAAAGAAGCACATGTTGGAATTCGCAAAGCACCGCATAAAACAGTCGACTGTATTTTCACTAGTGAGTCTAGCGTATAGGCACTTAACTTTCCCCAAGTTATGATCCTAAAGTTCAGCAGTCAAATCCAAGCCAGTTAATTTCAATGCTGCAATTAAACACATGCATTCGGGTTCTGTCCACTGTGTAATGTTATCCCCACTAATGCTATCCTTTCCCGTCCAAAATCCTCAACCCGTCCTCTCTCCTTCTCATCATAAAAGTCTCGTCCGTTGCCAGTCACATAAATAACCAGGAACTGCGAAGGAGAAAATACACCAACCCATTTGGATCAGGCTGTGTGCTTTAAAAGGTATTTTATGCAAAAAAGGGAATCGTACTATTCTCAGGAAGTCTAATCTCAGATTCAGGAGGAGACGCGTGGCGTTGATTCTGGCCGTAGAAACAACGGAACAGCTCTTTGGGTCAATTAGTAGAGGCCGAAGTTAAAACAAACATCAGAACTTAGAAGTTGCGCAAATGGAATAAGCTGCCAACAGACGTGAAGTCAGCCACGAGTATAAATGCTTTTAAATCCAGTTTGAAAAATATACCTATGATTGAGGTCTTTTCTAGTATTTCTATAAGCCGTATTCTCGAAATCTTGCGCTGTCCGTTCTACCTTCTGGGGTGTCTATGGAAATCTGGCCAATCAGTCTACGTGCTTTGTGGACTTGGAAAATACCCGCGTCTTTTTGGGGAGATACCAGAACCGAAATCCCAGCTCTTCTGTCCCTGAACCATCAGTGCCCATGTTTAGTCCTTAGTGGCGGATTTAAACGAGCATCTACCACGAGCCCGTTTTAGTGGCTGCGACAAAATCATGACAATCGTTTCCACATGAAGGATCTCAGAACATGACTGATAAAGCATGGCAAAAGAACGCTCGATAGATCGAATGACGTCGAAGCATGTGGACAGCATCACACGTGCATGTGCGAGTCACGCTTTGACGCAAATGCACACAAATACGCATATTGGGCGGAGGTGCGGTTTACTCTCACAGCGTTCCGATGAACAATCTTTCATCGGCTTTGTGCATGAAAGCACATGCTTGCAGGAAAAGCAAACTGGCCGTTGAGGCGGCTATAGGATGAAGTTACCTCAAGCTGATATCCCCGGTGGGCTATGTTCGAAGAAACAATATGAATATTCCCCTCCCTGGAGTCGATTCGTCACTCAGACTGAATGGTGATGACAACCCAAAACGAAAAACTTTTTAAGTGGGCCTTTTCCATCCAATTCTGTCAGTAGTAGCCGTACATGCGTGGTAAGTGATAAGGCATGATAACCACGAATCAAAGAAAGTTGGTAGTTAAGAGCTCATTGCAGAGTCCCCACTCAAGTTAAATAGGGCCAGTGTGTTAAATAAATTGGTGGAAGCGGGCAAATATAAGCCCCGGGAGTAAAAATGTAGGGTTTCACACTTCTTTAAATGATCCCGTCTTTTTTTTTCGACCTCCCTCTGCTGTCGTTGTAACAAGCTCAGATGTCTTTATGCAGACGCGGCATGCATACTAAGTTTGAGTTTCATACTAGTGCATACTAGTTTAAGGCAATGCCTTCACTGTAGGTCATTTGCAGCACACTGACCCATTGTTACATAAACATTTGGTACCACTTATTTCTGAGGGGTCCCATATGTTTCCTCTACCACTTTAGGACACGTGGGACTTGTATTCATCTGTTTTGTGGGGACATTTATCTGATTTATGTGTGTATAAAAAGTAGTTTTAACACATTGGCAGGGATATAAAAACATAGCGACTTATTGTTGAGCTTGAAAGATTAACAGTCAGACAGAGTGATTTTTTTTTTTAGTGGAGATCAGTTGATTGACACGGGTGAAGAATATCCTCCCAAAAAAGTACCCATCAAATAGGAACGACCGTAATTTCCGGACTATAAGCCACTACTTTTTGCACAAGCCTTGAAACCTGCATCTTATAGTCCGGTACGTCTTATCTATGGATTTTTCTTGATTTTTATAATATTGTGAAATGATTAGTTTTGTTAATACAGGCAATAGAAAGTCCGGCCTTTTTTTTTGGGTCACTTGAGGAAATGTCCCCAAATGTCATATCCTTGTTACTGTCAAATGTCAAACAGCTCAGACTTGACCCAAATCACATGTAGAATAAAATTATAATATATAAGAATAAGATGAAGACGTATATTATATTATATTATAAATAAGATTTCGTATTATGAGACCTGTCTTTACAAAGCTAATAACGCTTTTATTCTACATTATTTGTGGTGATTAGTGTCGTTCCTCCATTTTCCTTTTGTTCTTGTCACTCTGGTTGACGTTAAGCCAAATGCGGAAAACTGTTAACAGACTTGCAATTTGGGCATCAGGGTTTATTCCATGCAACGGATGATTGGTTCAGCGGTGTGATAAAAGTGCATATCGTGCATCACATCAAAATCAAATCCAGCTCCGCAGTGAAACTCAGATGGAAGGGAATCGGGCTATATCGGCATGCGGAGCGGCGCTGTTGAGAAATGCACTCTTATTTATCTCATGACAGCCAGCAAGTGTGGTGTTGTGGGCTACGGTGTAGAATTCGCTTGTTGAATCGTTGGAAACCGAGTCAAAAACATTGCTCATGTTAATGCTTGGTGGGCCATCTCCAGAATTGGAAGACAACTTCTGCCCTTTTCCTTGAAAACATAATTATGAAAATAAATGCTCTCTTTAAGAAAAAAAAAAACCAATTTGTGTCTACATTGTCGTCCAATTCTGGAATGAATTAATCCGCATTATCTGCATTGTGAAGGTTGTTTTGAACATTTACGAGAAGATTTATAAGGAGCCCCGGCGACCTGACGCATTCAGTGCCATGTTTCCTCATGGCTGCTCGAAATGAAGACAAAAACAAATAATTCATCAAGAAAGGACATCCATCAAGGCCAAAAAGGGAAAAATGTGCATTTCATAGACCGTCCAAACATTACATAAGTGATTCCCGCAAAATTCTATCACTCTTTAACAAGAGTCAGAGAACAGAATTCTGCCGAGGTCAAACAGTTAACAAAAATGAAAACAGATTGTGGTACAACATGGCAATAGAATGAAGTCTTCCTCGGCACATGCCTCACTCGCCTACACAGTTAGCAAACCATTTATTGTGGATAATGATGAATTCTTTAACATAGAACATTTAAGCTGTTCAATGCCATCCTCAGATGAAGTATGTGTTGAACTGAACCATGTAACTTGTCATTTTTTTAGCTTATTGCTAACAACGCAATGCAAAATGCCATTGAGGAGCTAAAGAATAAGATCCGTTTTTTTAAACAACGGCTTTTTAAATCAGAAATATGAGAAGCTTTTGATAAGAAATATCGACCTACTTTGGATTCTTTTCGTACGGCATTCAAACAATCATTTTGATATAAGTTTTGATTGATCATAAGTATACTGAGAATTTTTCTAACACAGTGAGTAACATTACAGCAGCACGGGAGAAGCAGTTTAATTGCCTTACAACATTAACAAGGTGTTTTGTGATTTCAAGCCAAGCACCATTTACCTCCTCTGGCTAATAACTGCTTGTTTTTGTGGATTCTTGGAAATATAAACCGATTCTTCGATACACTCATTTTTACACGGCATAATGTGTTTTGGTTGACTGCAGATAAAAAACAACAGGAATGCAAATAACTTTGAGAAATGAGCAACTGACGTTAAAGGTTTTGGCACATTAGGATTTCAGCTTTCAACTTATTGTGGAAGCATCTGGATGTTTTATTATGATCCCCAAAAAAAAAGAATAAATAAATTAAAAAAAAAATGATAAAAAACAAAATATATATATATGCTTGCTCTTTTCAGTGCACATACTACAGCTCCAACAAGAAAAAAACAAAAAACAAAAGGCAGAACAAATGAGAATCAGCTTCCAAAGTGTGTGTTCGACATGTTACCTAGCAAATGTTAGCCCGAGGAAGTGACTTAGTCTGGTTAATTGGATGCAAACTTCAAAACAAATGCAGAGTTCAAAAAGAAACCCTTCACTGCTTTCCCCTTGGGCTTATAATGACATACTGATTCGACTCCCCACCAAAAAGCGTTCTCTCCTCATTCAATTTCGCTCTTCCTTTTCAGTCATTAAAATGAATGTAATGAAATGCGTCCCCTTAACGACAAAAGAACATCAATAATTCTTTCTTCCTTTAAAATTGTCACATATAAAGTCAAGGCAACAAAGTCAAAGCGAGTACTTGGTAAAACACTCCAAAAGGTTACAAGGTTGTTTCTCAACATGACAATGAAAAACAGCTTGAATAGGAACGCTTCATAGTACACCATAGAAACTTTTTTTAAAATTTTTTTTTTTTAAAGGAATCCATGTGCTGTAGACTTCTGACAAATGAGGGACATTGAGCGGAATCCAGGTGACATTTTGTGGCTTGCTGCCTGTTTTCTGTACTCCCTGGGGAGTAATTTCACACTCCTGAGAGGCTCCTGCACACATTTTTCAAAAAGCAACGAGGACTGCGCTGGAAAGGATGAGCGCATTTGATTTCCCATGTGTGTGCCTGGTGATAGGTATGCTTTGTGAAAGTTTTGCGCACTGTAGAATTCTCGGGGTTTTGTGAAAACGTCTTTCACAAAGGTGACTGGGAGAACATCTGGCGCCTTTGATAAAAAAAAAAAAAACATCACCTATTGTTTGTTTGTGTTTCTCCCACGTCTCCCACCAGATGGGACGGAGATGGAATACGCACCAGGTGCAACCAAAGGCTCAAACATTAAGGTGACAAGGAGGTTACCTGTTTTTTGCAAGGGTATATTTCGAGCAGTGGTTCTCAAAACACCAAGTACCACCTAAAAAACACTTATCTCTCCGAGCATCGCTGTCATTAAAACAAAAGGGAGCTTTGCTGAAACAATGGCGGAATAGCCATCCGTCGTTTGCCATAAGACAAGCAATCAATATCAGAGCGAAGAAACATTGACTTGATTGGTCAACAATGAAGTTGTCTTTTAGAGTTGGATGGATATCATTTAACTTAAAGGTGTCAAACTCAAGGCCCGGGGGCCAGATACGGCCCGCCACATCATTTTATGTGGCCCGCGAAGACAAATTGTGCATCAAATTCGTGTCATTACTAGAATTGCAAATTGTCTTCACTTTTAATATCTTTTTTTTTTTTTTAAATATTTGACCAGTTTTTACTTGTCTGATTTGAAAATGAGTTATTTGTCAGTTTGTTTTGTAGCTTTTACTGTATAGAATATGAGGTGCTCATACATTTATTTGGGTTGACAGTCATAATGGCCCTCCGAAAGAAGCAATGCGGCCCGCGAAAAAAACGAGTTTGACATCCCTGACTTCAAGGATTAAGAAGCAACACGTTATTAGCAACATGTCTGCTTGAAATGCACATTTATCTCCTGTTTTGGAATTGAACTCTTTCACTGCCAACCGCTTCATATCTTTGACGTCTATAACCGTCAATGGCACTGAATGAGTTAAGTGATTGTGGATTCGCAAAAATGAAACAACAAGCTGCTAAAATGTAGACACAACATTAAGTCAACCTAGCAACTGTGGCTAATGTCATCTGGTTTTGGGTTTTAATGCTAGCTTAGTCTTTAGTTGATTCTGGAGATGCGTTTGTTGCGACATACCACTACGGGGAGTTCACTCACTTGGCGAATCTCTGTTGTCTAATCTACGTTTTTGTTTCCCTTTACGGACAGATAGATTGAAACGCATTCATTGTTTTCCCACTCCTCATGTAGGACTCAAAGCAATAACAATATGTTTCTTTCATCGGAGACGGCAATAGTCCGTTCTGCAGAGATCTATAGATGTTTTTTTATTTAAGACAACCATGTGGACAAGAGATGAAAGTAAAAAGGAAGAGAAAACACATTTTATGTGCTTACTTTGTGGTTGTCAAATATACGTACAGTACCACAGGGCTTCGAACTTCAAAGCTATTTCAATATATAATCCAACATAAACTATTTCTGCTGACCATAGCAGAACTGTATTGTAAAATTTCTAAAAAATACAACCTCAAAGCCTGAGTGGATCTATGAGGTCTGAGTTGAGACGCCGCAGAGAATGAGCTGGACTTGGAATCTTTTTTTTTTTTTTATAAGCTCCTCTCCACTTGCACTAAAGTTTTCACTCCAACACCCATGACAATTTATTTCTGTACGTGAGAGCGAGCACAAACGCCAGCTGTAGGACGTTAGGAGACTTCACTGAATGAGCCCATTATGCTCATTCGAGGTCAGAAGTCCAGCAGAAATGTTTCAGATTTGCATCCTGTATTAAAGCAACAAGTAGAATTAACCACTCAATGCAAAAATAGTATCTTTGCAATAATTATCATCACGTGCAGTGTTTGACACCTCACTCGGGAACGCCGGCATTGCCTGGATGTGGCTTTTTTTGTGAAAGGGCAAAGGTGCTCCGTATTATTCTGGGAAGGCGAGCAGGCAGGATGCTTGGTTCAATATTGACGCTCTCTGTGTAATTATCTACATTCTTCCTGCTGGGAAACCTGACAATGCATAGGCAACAAATAAACCCTTCATTGCTTTGTTGAACAAACCTCGATGAAAAGGCTTACTTTACCGTAATACCTTTTTACGCCGCTGCTATGATAATTTTTTAAACACGATTTATAGAGGTCCAACTCGACAAACAACACTGTATATAGTAAACCCCCGTCTCTATGACGGTTTCCATAATACTCCGATTTTATTTGCAATTCCACAGCCGACCACTAGATGGCAGTATATTATTTAAGCAACGGCTGTAGGTTAATTTTTTAATCTTACATACATCTTAGACGCATTATTGCTGATGTATATCGTGAGATGATAAATTAACTTAGAAACTTTGTGTTGTTGTTTTTTTTTTAATTGGAAATTTGCTCAAGCAATGAGTGACCAGCAGTACTTTATCTTTATTTGTAAACAAGTGGCTACCTGTACCTGTTAAGTAGTTGTGTTTTATGAGCTGAGTACATACTGTGCAATGTAGGACAATATTTATTTGGAGTGTTTTACATACCACATACAAAGAGATACCTCTCGGCAATAAAGCCAAGATGCCAGGAAAGTGTTAGCAGAAGCCAATCCCTAAGTACTAGCTAAATTCCATTCTTGCCTGTGCACGCAGACACATTTTCCACCCTCGCCACTAGCCAGCATCTGTTTGAGCGTTTCAACAGACCAGTGACAGTAAAAGGAAATCACAGACATCCTGTCGCTTATAGGCCACACACACCAGCAGAACTCAAACAGCTGTGTCAATTCCCCCTCCCAGCAACAACAAGCCAAATAATGGCCAAATATTCCTACACAATCGTTACTTGTGTGCGTACCATTTACAAATCATTTCCAGTTTGTCTAAAGACAAATATAATTCACAAACTTTTATGCTTAGATTGTTTGAAATTTCATTTGAGGGTGTGACAGAAAACATCCTCCAATTATGTAACAAAGTCTCTTTTTAGTGGCAGCTTGAGACTTCCAGGCTCAGTACGAGCTTTATTGAGCTGTGATTGGCTGACCTGAGCACATCATCAATCACTGCCCCCCCTCCCCTCTATATTAGTCGTGATGTATATTGCCGAGGGATATCGTTCATCTCTGCGGGGCCTGGAAACCGGAGTGGGGACCACCTCACAGTCTGGCACGGAGATGAAGGGAACACGACGGTTAAACAACACACCATTTAAGCCTTTATGTGCTATGATGCATCAAGGGCACGTTGTTATCCATCCATGAATTGATGCATTTCTCGGGAGGGGGTCGGGCGATAGACAGTGATAGAACATCTACATTCAGCCCCATTAGCCAACATGCAACTAAGAGATGCTACCCGTAGTGGTGTACGCGCTCTTTTGTTTTTGCGTTGAAGTAGATAAGAGCAAACTAGAATGGAGTGCCCCGAGCGGAGTTCAAGTGCATCTATTAAGGGAAGCAAAACATACATATATATTCTCCGCTGCTGATACTGTCAGTGGTGGGGAACAACAGAAGTAGAAACAAAGTACAAATACTCAGTTCCCGTGCTGTACTTGATAGATGTGGAGGACCTTTTTTTCCATTTCGGCTTTTAAACCAGTGATTGTATCTGGACTTTTGTATCTTTTTGCAAATGGTGTGAATGATGACACTTCAGACGTTGTATTTATTTTGTTTATTTTCATTATTCACCAAAGTACTGACTTGGAACTTTTTTTCCTTCCACACACGTTTCTCTACTGAGCATAATGACTTTTACCATCTCTGTATTGTGGAATTGCGTAATTATATAGAAGCACTCGCCTGATGAAGCAAACGACCGATATTATTGAGTGATATCAGATTAAACAACATAAATGTGATGTCTTGAAAGGGTTTTAACACATCATCAGCATTGAACGCTGCAGCTTACAAAGAAAGGTTCAGTAAATGAAATTAAGTGCAGGGTGAAGTATTGACCGCTAGATGGCACCATTGGACACTTGACTCCCCACTTAAATATCTTCAGGTTTGGCAGGCAGGGTGTAGTCAGACCCATCTATAAAAGAGTCATTCCAAAACAAGAAAATAAAAACCACCACATGAATGGTGTCCCTTGATAATATGAATGTAATTTTCTAAAATCTACAAGCAATGCCAATTTTACATGGACATACAGTACATGAATGCTTCCTCGCCACTATTTTCTTTTGACTTGTGTTGTCTCTCTCCGTCTGCTCGTCCGCGTTGAGAGAAGCCAGATGAGCTGGCACGGTTTCTAGTTAGGAAGCCTCCTGGACGCCTCCTTGCTGATGTGTTCCGGGAGACGTCCCACTGGGAGGAGGCTGGACTGGAAATGCCTCAGGATGAACAGATAGATGGATGGATGGGTAGACTGATAGATGGACAGACAGGAGTGACATACCGTCATTTCTAGATTAAAAGCCGCACCTGAATATAAGCCGCGGCAGCTAAAATTCGGGAGAAAAGTTTAGTTCATATATAACCCGCACTGGATAAGCTGTAAGTGTGTTAATGTTTAATTTCCATATATAAGAGAATATGCACAAATCAGGCAATATCATAAAAAAATCCATAGATAAGCCGCACTGGAGTATAAACCGCAGGGTTCAAAGCTTGCGCAACAAGTAGCGGTTTATAGTCCGGGAAATACGATCATTTTGATGGTGAAGTAAATGCATCGCGGCCACATAGTGTATTTGAACAACTTTCCAAACACTTGTGTATTCTCTTCGTTTTCCCGCCTAACCCCTTCAAGTCTCTGTTTGCCGAGGAAGGAATGAAGTGGTGTTGAAGAACGCTCTTAAAGCACCTCCACGAGCGCCTTCTCGAACTCCAGCCTGCATTATTGAACATTCTGCAGCATATCCAGAAGCAAAGACACCAGGTCAATGTGAGAGAATCCGATCAGGTGTAGTGGACATGTTCTATTTAAACCAAGGTCAAACCTGTCCTCAGACAAGCACAGAAGCTCGTGGGGAACCAAGCGTTTGGGAATGCTCTTTGGGTAAAGCCAGGTTAATATTATTGACACGATAGTGATTTCGAGAATAATTGCACTGCAAATTGCTCCGATTCAAACTCGGCGTAAATTGTTATACAGGAAAGTCAAGCGAAGTTACAATTCACTGACACATCCAAGCATCCCTCTGCGGAGAACCGAAAAAGGCATTTACTAAACATCAGGACGCATGAAACTGTTGACATTCAGGCACCTTGTCCAACCTCTGATTGAACTGATCAATAAAATCACTCTAAGGCCCAATTCAACAAAGCCATAAGGAATCAAAACAATAATGCAGCTTTAAAAATGTGTCTTTAAAATGCAAAAAAGATGACATCACTGAAGCAGAATGATATCATAGGGAGGGGTTGCTGCAGCAGCTTGACAGCGTGAAGGGTGATTTAGCTATTTCTGGCCATGCTAAGAGAATAACCAAGCAGCTTGTTTCACATGACCTGAGGTCTCTTGCTGCTTAATCGCTTAGAGGCATGTCAAGTAGGCCACGGGGAACAAAAAAAAAAAGATTCCCTATTAAAATAAATTCTTGATTTCTTTGTGGATTGGTGAAATGTGACAAAATAGACAAGCACCCAACAAACTGCCGAGTTGTTTACATTTATTTTATTTTTATTTTTTTTTTACAGATAAGCAGCCTCACTCTTAAGGTCTCATAGTGCAAACTGTATCATCATTATCTTGCACTCGGGTTGTCTTGGAAACTTTAGCTGCAGAAAAAAGAAAAAAAATCTACAATGCCTTCTGTGGGAATTAAAGGAAATACATCTGGCTGAACAAGAAAGTATTTACCTATGAGTCATTATCCAATTATTGTCACAGTTGACTGCACTGGAAGATGAGTGATTTAATGGGATGCATTTGGGGGACACTGAGCCGGAAAGTGGTGGTGATGAGTGGAAGAAAAAAAAAATGGCCGCAGGGACTTGACACGAGCAACGTCTTTATGGCATATCTATCTATCTATCTATCTATCTATCTATCTATCTATCTATCTATCTATCTATCTATCTATCTCTCCATCTCTCCATCTCTCCATCTCTCCATCTCTCCATCTCTCCATCTCTCCATCTCTCCATCTCTCCATCTCTCCATCTCTCCATCTCGCCATCTCGCCATCTCGCCATCTCGCCATCTCGCCATCTCGCCAACTCGCCAACTCGCCAACTCGCCAACTCGCCCTCTCTCCCTCTCTCCCTCTCTCCCTCTCTCCCTCTCTCCCTCTCTCTCTCTCTCTCTCTCTCTCTCTCTCTCTCTCTCTCTCTCTCTCTCTCTCTCTCTCTCTCTCTCTCTCTCTCTCTCTCTCTCTCTCTCTCTCTCTCTATCTATCTATCATGTTTTAGATTGTTGGCTATCTAGCTAGATCCAATGAATGAAGGTACCGTATTTTCCAGACTATAAGCCGCTACTTTTTGCACAAGCTTTGAACCCTGCGACTTATAGTCTAGTGCGGCTCTATGAATTTCTTCTGACTTTTATGATATTGTCTGATTTGTGCATATTCTCTTATATATGGAAATAAAACATCAAAACACCTGCAGCTTATAGTCCAGTGCGGTTTATATATGAACGAAACAGGATTCCCCCCGAAATTTAGCTGGTACGGCTTACATTCGGGTGTGGCTTATAGTCCAGAAATTACGGTAATTGAATTTGTGAAGCAAAAACCTATTGTACTGTCTTTATGTTCATGAAAGTTTGTGCGTTGGTGTTTCAGTCATGTGTGAAGACTGAGCATCAAGTCTGTTAAAAAAGAAAATAAACATAGGTAAAATAAACACAGCATCACTCCAAAGTATCATATGCATGTGAAATAAGTGGATTGAAAATTTCACTGGGCCAGATGCTGAGCGTTGCAATAAGATTCTTTCTTCAGAGGCTCATTTGTTGACAAACACAATTCATGCCTGGAGGCTGTGAGATTTTACCAATTATCCATGTGTGCCATTGAGCATCCCCGCTCGAGCTGGGTATAATAACGCATGTGTTTGGCTCCACGGCACCCACTGGAAAGGCCATTCAGACCGTTCAGCCAGCTCAGAAGCTGGCTTGGAACCTATCATTTAAATCAGTGTGTGCCTAATAAAGCAGCAATTGCAAAGGCATTAAAGCATATTATGTTTTTTCTTGGTGTGGTTGAAACAGTTGGATAGTCGATGTTTGTTTCCATATCAACACAAAAGGACGATAACAAAATGTGTTTACGTTCTGTTAGTTCAGAGATTGTCAAAGCGTTAGCACAGGCTGAAAGCTAACATGAATTCCTTATTTAGAATTTAGACGAGTCGTCACGCTATTGTGTCAAAATGTGAGGTCTTAGATTGTTTGACTATCCAGTTTGGATGAGAAGTCGTCTGAAGGTCAGAAGACTCTCTGGCGCGGAGTTGGCTGCTCAGACAGAGCGCCGGTGACAGCCATGCATTATGTAGAAGACGGGAAGGGACCACTGAATGTAACATTAAGACATTTACACGCGAGAAAAGAGAGGCTTGCTTGACTTTGAAAATATTACACTGACATGGACATGAAAAGAGAGGAGTGAACCCCAAGCGTGCGGCGCCCAGACACGTGAGAACTGAGTGGGCGGGGCTTGCGGATGACAGTCAGAACCTGATCGTTTACATGCCTGCCCAAAGATGAATGGGCGGGGATGACCCCTAACCTCCCCACCTTTTGCACGCTTGGAAAATGAAGAATATTCCATTTTCTTTCGGGAAGTCTTGAGTTGTCTTTGCAGTGTTTCGCAGTAAGATAAAGGCGTAATTTCCTTTGCAAAGACAAAAAAAATTATCAGTGTCAACAGAAGGCAGGAATACTCTGTAGAAAATGGCCATTATTTATTTTTCTCTGAAAAGACCACGATGTGTCAAACACAAGGCACAACTACCAATGGAACAGGCTTGCTTGTGTTTATTGATGATGTGACGCTTGATAAAAGTAGCAAAATGAATTGTGAGCTGTATAGGAATGTAAAAAAAAAAAAGATAACCGATAGGATGGAACTTTTTGTGCAGATAGGAAACGACCTGAAGCTTTTTTTATATTATGAAAGCAAGAGAGGAACTTTGGAGGGCTAATGAAAAGGAATATTTTAATGGGTAAGTCAGTGGCCTGCTCTGACCTCAATAGCGCAGCAACTTTCAAACTTTTTACAAGTGCCACTTTAAAAATACACTTAGCTCTCCAAGTGCCATAATGACCAACATTATAATACAGTAATGTAAAAGGCCAAAGTGTTCATCAAAAATAACAAAGCTTTTATTCCTTATTATTTTCCCCTAGATACAACTGAATTGTACATGAAAAAAGTAGTTGTGGGATAAAAGTTTAAAAATGCCAACTGGCACGCTTTATTCTATTTATTCAGTTAAAAAATAAATAATCATATCATATTCTTACAGATTGTTGGATTACTACTTTTGAAATCAAGGATAATAGTTTGTTCCGTAATTGAAAGCGTAAAAATATTTGATTACAAAAACACAACTCTCGGCAAGCGAGCCCAACGGGTAGTGATGCATTTAAAGACATTCGGAAATGTCAAACACTCAGCACGGCACAACACGACGTTCTCGCTATCGCCCGTCCAACAATAATAATAACGTAAGCCAGTTCATTACAGCGAAATAAATTAAACCCATACCACAAGGCGCTACTGTAAGTCCACAGTGGAAACTTACCACCCACCATAAGCTGCAACCCCCTCAGCCTTTGCTGCACTATAATGGCGCCTCTGCAATTAAAAAAAACCTCAGACAGCAAGTGTTGACGTTTTAAAGAACGGGCTTATATAATGTATTCGCAAGCAGTTGACGAAGATCCCCCCTCCGAGAACTCCTCGCTGGCAGGGTCACATCTGTCCTCCATTGTGTGTGGGAGAGACGCCTCGAGTCAAGCGCATTCATCATCTTCAAAGTTGTTGATGATATTTTTTATTAACTGTGAAAGATTAATGCTTCAGATTAGGTCACTGCAGGAAGTGGCATCTCGTTCACTCTTCACGGTTGGTTTTACTGGAATAATGGTGCTATGTTTTAATTTGCTGTAAAACCGAGATATTAGATCAGCCAAATGTCGTTTGGGCTGATTACTCCCGGCGGTAGGAGTAGCGCCATCGTTTTTTGGTTTTGTTTTAAAGAGTTTTGAAAAACATTTCAATCAAAAAATGACATTTGACTAAGGGGATCTAAAATATTTCAGCGGAGAATCCTCGGAAGTTGGTGGCTAGGGTGTTAAGAGACGGCTTCTAAGAGTAATAAAAAATGGAGAATATTAGCTCGGGCGTACGCAGAAATATAGGCGATGTACTCCGCAAGCTTCAAAAGGTTCTGACATCGGGAAGTGTGCCTCTCGATTAGTCTTTCTTGCGAGTTCTTAATCTTTATCCGTCCGTCTCTTATCTCTGGCGTCAGTTGAGGTGAATTGGTGGCCTTCACCCCCCCCCCGCCACTCGTCTTCTCCGCATAACTCGGCCATTTCTCCTCATTACTGCTTCAAAAGACGACGTGGCTTGGCATGATAATGCGGCGGAGCGCTTTTGGCTTGTTAACGCTCTTCGCTTGGTTTTGTGCTCTATGACTGATGTGCGTTCTCCTTTTGGCCGCCCACGCTGATTCGGTGCCTCCTGTTAAATTTGTAAAACGGCATATTGAGAATGGATGTTTTATCGCATTTGCGTGGGAAACTCAATGGATACAATTTGCATATACATGCCGTACACTTTGTTCCACACTCCCCGAATCCCACAATGCACCATTTCCAAGTTTTACAATCGATTTTTATTCGTCGTTTCATTGAATTTCAGTTACCCGTGCAGATGTTTGTATGCTTCTGGCAGATTGCTCTCAAGGATGCACGCTATTTTTTTTTCCCTTCCAGCCAACTGGGATGTCAAAGTTGCCTCCAGCTTTTTAGTCAATTCTGATGGTTCTACACAATCTCACTGTCATTTGAATGGCAACAGAGCATCCCAGGCCCAAAACAAAATGTAAATACCGTAATTTTCGGACTATAAGTCGCGGTTTTTTTTCATAGTTTGGGTGGGGGGGGCGACTTATACTCAGGAGCGACTTATATACATATATATGGGTTTTTTTCACTTTTTTGGGCATTTTATGGCTGGTGCGACATAGTCCGAAAATTACGGTAAATGTATGGAGGAATAAATGTGAGCAAAATGGAAAGACAGCACACACAAAAAAAGTGCATGTTTTCTGTTTTGTTTCATATCCTTTTCAATTCAAATAAGTCATCTTCAAGAAAGGTTCTCATTGCACGCGTGTGAAGGAAACCAGAGCCGACAAATTTCAGGACAGCGCTCACATGCTGCCTTGTGAGCACATGGCGTTTTGTCAATTAGCTAACGGCAGCAATTCATCTTGGTAACACCGAGATTGGTTTGCGGAGCTGTTCGCCTCATACAAATATCTCATTAAAAATGAGATTAAGTTCCATGACAACCAGTTTTCATGCTTCATAATAGTTCCTTTCACATCACAAATATGTTTGTGTGTGTGAACGACGGAAAACGCATAGTCCACGCGTGTCCGTCAGAACCTAAATGGGGGATTTTGATATGTGCAGCTAATTTTGTCCGATTAATTACCATCATTTGCCGCAAATATTAATCAAGTTGGAGAATGAATGCATAAAATCTAGCTGAAACTTTGGACGAGGGAATAAATGATTAGATGTATTGCATGCAACAGCGGGGCAGCAAAAAGGTTCTCTGTTTGAGCCCTCCAGCATCAAACATAAAACAGTGAGCCATGTGGCTTCATACTGTTTGTATCCACTCAAAGCCCGCAGCTTCTTGTATTGAGTGAAATACAAATAACTGTCTTTGTAAACATGTCACCCAAGCAAAAGACAATAATTGAATTTTGTCAAACATCGCGGGGAGCGTTTTATTTTTATTTGTTGTAAAAAAAAAAAAACACAACGAAGAAATAAAGCAAGAGATCCGTATGGGTGTACATAAAAAATGAAATGATTGCTCGAGAATCGCTCAATCATCATGAAAACGTGGAATAACGTAAGCCGCGAGTCTTATTGTGAGTGGATTGACACTTGCGCACAAAAGGCTCTCTCCATCTGTCAAATTATGACACATCATGGAGCAGTTTTGTGAGATGGGAGATAATCCCACGTATGTGACCTTGTTCGAGGTGAACACTTGGCATTTTCCATCATGGTTGTAATTGAATCAATCCAGGTTTTTAATCAATTCTATTTCTAATCATTCTCAAAGTGCTTGTCCCGTCACCTTGGCTACTAAATGTCGACTAGGTTGCCTGTTAAAGAATTGACAGAAAACCACTGAGTGCACTCGAAAAAAAGGATATTGAATGGCAGTTTCATTCACTCACGTCTTTTGTGTGATAATTAGGGAATTAATCATTTTATGTTTGTACGATGAATGTCATCAAATCAAGTGGAATTAGCATGAAACATGACAACATGTAACAAAACAATTATCTTGATTATATTCCATACTGAGATGTCAACAGAAAAATATATAATATCGCTAAATGAAAGTATTTTAGATAGATTTTTTCATAATTTCATTACGTTCGCTCAACAAATTATTTTCGTTGAGTGCGGGAACTGCATCCTTGCCGCCTGGAAAGTAGTCAAGTCGGTATCCCGCCACAATGTGATGGTTGTTGGCATGCTTCTCATCAAACGTGCAGTTTCTGATGATGTTTGACCTTTATGTTCATTAGAGCCCGGTGCTAAGCAAAAAAAAAAAAAAAAAGTGCAGTGTTACAAACAGGAAGATAGAAAGCCGCGACACCTCGCCTGTCCAACTACTGGCATCATCATTCCTGTAGATGTTCCAGCCTCAAGCCAACAAAAAATGGTTATAGTAGGTGGCCTGACCTCAGCAGATGAGAGCCAGCGAGGACAGCTGCGGGGGACAGATGCCATCGTTTCGGGATTTAGAGTGGATTTCCGAATATTATTAGGCTGCACTGTAGTGGAGGCCCCTTCCGATGATCTGATTCACTCTGCAGGAGTGATTCCCCAATCCGAGCGAACATTCATCTCGAGACTTATCAGTCGTATGGCATATCTTGGAGATTTTAAGTAGGGCTGAATACTGCGTGGAAAGTCCTCATTAGTGTTGAATGTCAGTGGAACACGCTGAGGTTGGCGGTATCAAAACAATTTCTTTTTCCAACCTGCCCGATATGTCCTTCCTTATCATTTACCGACTTTAACTTTCCGAATTCTGGCTTCATTTGTATGTGTTCAACTTCACTTTGCCACTTGGTCATTAGTTTTGATTGGACAAGGCTGAACCTCAGCGACAGAAAAATATGCTAGGCTGTTTTCTCCAGTGTTTGTTTGACTATGGCTGCATATATTATGGTAACTAAGCTATATGAAATATGTTCATTTGTCCTAAAAATGCGATTTAAAAACACACACCCAAAAAACTGCAAAGCAAGAACTTGTTTGCTGACAAGAGTGATAAATATTCATCAAACTTTTTTGTAGGGAGCTCTGGCGGAGCTAGGGGGGGGGGCTGCAGGGGGCACTGCCCCCCTGAAATATGCTTGGACCCCCCCCCCCCCCCCCAAATGCCGTGCTTTTGAGTGATGACCAATTCAGAATGTACCGTATAGCACCTCTTACATAGACGGGTACCCGTTCACCCATGATGACAAAAAATACACAGCTGGACATTTGAAGTTCTTCTCAATTTTGGAAAATGTTGCATGTTTATGCAATCATGTAAATATTTCACGGAAATACAGTTAAGTTGAGATAACCAAGGCCACATCGCTTGCTCAGCCCTTGGAGGTATTTATTACCAGTTGATTGGCAGAGATCCCCGCAGAAGTTCCGACTTATCTCGGAGACATCGGGGAAAAGATGGAGTCTAAATTACCTTGCAGAGTATGGACGTGCTGTGCAGTGAAGGTTATTTGAAATAATGCACAAAACCTTCTGATTGTGCCCAAGATGCCCTTGCCTCGTTCCTTTCCCCAACAAGCGTTTTCTTAACGTGTGTTGTGTTTTCTCACCGCATTGGCATTCTGCGGAAGAATAGTCAAGATCACCCGAATAATGAATGAAGAACAGTCTCTTGTGGCTTTCATGGTAATTTTTGTCCCATTTGAATGCACCATATGTCTGACAAGTCAACCCAAAATAACATTTGAATTGTTTTCATTAGGTGAGCACAAGGCACAAGATTGGCCCAGTTCTGCCAAAAAAAAAAAAACTCTCCCCAAAAACGACACAAACAGGATAAACCGAGATATCACACAAAACTTGCTCGCCCTCAATACTGATTGTGACAAAGCGCCACAAAGACAAATTTAGTCCATATAATAAATGAGACTAAATATAGCTCAAATGCCAGCTGCTATTGTGATGTTCTACATTTCAGCCGTAAGATGGATGTTGTCATCACAGATTTTTTTTAAAGAGCATTAGTGGATGTTCTCTGAATTGTTCCAGACAAGCTTTAAGAAGCATTAAGGAGTATTTGGAAGATGTCTGATTACACTCCCACACAAACTCAAATATGTGAAAATATCCTGTATAGTGAATTCAGAGATTTGGTTCTAAATGTAGTTGTGGATTTGGTTCCGTTTTTGAAGAAAATGGCTGAAAACATTTGCAAAGACTGAGACCTACGTAAGATTACATAAGGACTGATGGATAATGTATTTGCCTGTTGACAGTTGCGTGGGACATCTCCACAGCATTTGAGAGCAGAGAGAAGGGCTTGATTCATTTTATTTTTATTTTTTGGAAGCAGCCTGTCACATTGTTGCACATTTTTAAATAGTGTTTATTCCCTTCCGCTAACCTCGCGGTCTTTTTATGTGGCACATCTGCCGTCTGCGTGAAGTGGGAATCTGCCAATTGTTGCTCCGCAGTGAAACAGCGACCTAGATAGGAGGATCCATAAAAGCTCAGAAGCATCCACAGCCGCATGTACTGTGCGTGGTTGGACCCAAATTAGAAATCATACTCTTATCTTGGAGCATATTTCAAACTAAATATGGTCTATAAAACTGAAACTCTACAAAAGGTTTGAAAGTACACAGCTCAGTTTTGTTTTGGTCCTGTACTCTTGTGATGTCCAAACATTAAGCATTTCAGAAGCACATCTGGCTTTGCCGAGTCGATTCCGTATATCCGCCTGCTCCCTCATCAGTCTTTACGATGCTCTTCTCTCGTTGTTACCCGTGCAGCGCCCGAGGCTCTTGCGCCGAATAAGACCGCTGTCTTCCTACCGTGCGATCGATTCAATGCCCTGAGAATGAAATGACCAGAATGAATGAGAATATTTACAGGCTTGTTTGCAGAAAATAGCAAAATGCACTTCAAGTGGGAGCTTGCAAGCAAATAACACGTTGAAAGGATGTGCTAATTTTAGACAACGTACTATGCATGTAATTCTTGAAACCATACAGAGACGGATCACACCTAGGGGGAAACCTAATTAAAATTTGATTAAGGGCCCTTCACACTATCACTCCTAAGTTCATTTGATTTAAATTCTGATTCATTATTTTACCCACTCTGGTCCATTTGGGCAGATGAAGAAACCAGAGGTGGGTAATAGAGTAGCCACAAATAGTCCTCTAATAAGAACACTTACCGTAATTTTCGGACTATAAGTCGCGTTTTTTTCCATAGTTTGGGTGGGGGGGCGACTTATACTCAGGAGCAACTTATATACATATATATGTTTTTTTTCACTTTTTTGGGCATTTTATGGCTGGTGCGACTTATACTCCGGTGCGACTTATAGTCCGAAAATTACGGTACTTATATGACTCGGGCAAAAGGTATTCCTCGAAATAATTGCTGAAAGGGGGGCAGTATTTATTCATTTGTTCAATCGTTCGTTCATTCATTATCTTATTTATGCATTTATTTATTTATTTATTCATTTATCGATTTATTTATTTATTTGCTGAAGTAACTACTTCCATTTCAGTTGTGCAAAAATTTACACTAGACTAAATAATTTATCCGGAGGGCTGGGATATGCGATTTAAATAAGCAGCTTGACATTCTGTGAGAGTATAGAGAGTAAACATGAAGCTGCTGCCTGGAGCCAGTAAGCTTAGATCATCAGACCTGCAGTGACTTCCCCAGAGCTGCAGCCGCTTGCCTGCAGCCTTGCCAAGTTGAGGTGAAATTTCCTCTAAAAAAATTTTTGGGGAACATATGCATGCAGCTGTGTTTTTATTTTATTTTCCCACTAGTAAATAGTTTGAGTGTAGTGAGCTTGATGGGAGTGTTGTGACCTTACCAAGATGAGCCTCACCATCTGGATTTATATGTTGGAAGACCTTTTTTGCTTCTTTGCAGGACTTGTGCTCCAGAAATATTTGGACAATTAAAAAGTTTAGATGGTGATTGGAAGAAAACGCAACCACAAAACCTTCACAGATATGGTTTTATTTGTCAAACTGAACTGATTTTTGGAGTTGAAGCAACATTTTTTTTTTTTTTTTTTTACTGTACACAACATCTGGTGTCCCTCAACTGGCTTGAACCTAACCAGCATTATCCTTAATTACATTTTCTAGAAGGACACCCAGGTTGAGCAGATCAAATGACATAGACATACAAAGACAAGATGAGTTTCTCTTCATTTTCTCCCACTTACTTGTACACCACACAAGACAATCATTAGTGAGTGCAAAGTAAAACCTGTGTGAAACAACTCAATGTAGCCGTGAACATCGTTGTACTATACACTTCAAACTCCTCATGCAAATCTGCTCACGGGCGACAAGGACCAGATGCTGGATGAAAAGATTTGGCAGGAAACAAATTTTCTTCAAATAAAAATAGTCATTATTTGACCGGTCCATGAAGAATGCTATTTATGTGTAAATATTGTATTTATACACAATAACAGTTCATACAGCTAAAGATGTCTGAGTAGATATTATTACTATTATTTTTATTATTATTTGCTGTGCTTGTTCTTGTTTGGACTTCCTTTATTTTCGCATCGCAAAATTTGAATGCTAAGTGAATGAAACAACTGGTTGGAACATTCAATTAAATCATTTACTTTCTCTTAATACATATTCATTTTCCATTTCAGGCTCTAGTGCAATCTAAGATTGGCTATGATGCGTTTGGACAAGATAAAATAAGCAAATCAATTCCTTAACGTTCATCAGTCTTATGACACAAGAGAGCTCTTTCACTTCCTCGAAACGTTTTGAACAAATATTAATTGGAGGCCGTTATAAAGAACATCCAATTAGGCTGACGCCATTAACACCATTTTGCATTCTGAACGTGATTGTTATGAAGATATTTTAATCGCTTCTCAATTCCACAACACACTACCTACCTACTAATGCACTGCTAGTTTCCCATTGATATTTTGTCATCGTAGTGCACATTGGAAATATTGTGACAAATCTAACGAGAACCACAAAATACTTCACTTTGAGATCGTAATTGCATTGCCGTTTGAAAGGAAGTATCTCATTCGGATTAAGACATAATCCTTATTGAGTTTGAAGAGTGTATTGTGAACTGTTACCATGGTTATTGCAAGTGTGTCAGATCATTGCTTGTGTTGCTGTATAAATCATCGAGCAGCTCGCCTTTACAAAAAAAGAGATCATCAAAGTCAATGGTTCACTAATGGACTTAACGCTTACTCACTAACCATTGTGGTTAAATAATAATGCACAGATCATGTATGTGGCTTTTATGAGTGGCATACTGTGTATCCTGAGCTTTTTAATAAATTCAGCTTACATATCGACACGACACACTGAAGACAGATTTATAAAAACAACAAAAGAAAAATCATTTGAATAAATACAAAACGCACACAAATCTTTGAAAGAATGAACAGATGAATACATAAGAACCTTGTCGACATTCGTGTCAATGCTGCGATACAAACGGATGAATCGTCAGGAATATTTATCGACTTCACAAAGTTTTTTTTTTTTTTGTTTCAGAACAATTTGTAAATGTATGGAAAAAGAAAATTCCCTTAATTGAAGTCATTACGTTCCCGGCTGGAGTTTTTGACTGATTTGTCATATTAAGCAGTCCTTCTATTCACGCACCATGCAATTTCCTAGTCTTTTACATATAATACAAGAGCATTAAATAGTGTTTTCTTTGATGCAGTAATGCGAGTGCGCATTTAGGTGAAAGCTTGGCCTGACAAATTTAAAGAAAGAATATATTTGACAATATGATGTGTGTTTGTGTGTGTGTGTGTGTGTGTGTTTGGGTGCCAATGCAACATGGCTGACACATAGTTGTTTAAAAAGTGACTCTGTACAATAGTTTGTATGGCAAATCCACAGTGAGACCCCCCCCCTCCCCCTCCCAAAACCCGGACCCAAACATGTATCTTACAGTTCTCAGGAACAATAAAAAGGCAAGAATTACGCTGTAAGGAAAATTAAATTGACATAAAAAAAGAACGGAGCATTAAATTATTGTACAAATAATAGTTCAAAAATGGTGACCCTTCACAAATTCTTAAAAAAAAAAAATCTACTGTAAATTAAATTCTTCTTTTCTTTTTTGTTTTTGTTTTTACAAGTTGCACAGTTTATTTTTCCACTACTAGTTGGCATACGCCGGTATACCGTTAAGACGGGAGAAATGTTGAACCCGTGGACGTCACTCTTCCACGGTGCAGCCGAGTACCTCCGCACGCAAAGTGATCCTTCCGTACCACGACCACGGAAGGATACGGATGAACCGAGCGTAGATGGGTGGATCGATCACGTTCTTTCTGTGCGTGTCGTTGTCAAAGTTGCCCTGAAAGACCTGCAAACACGGAAACAAGAACATGAGCAAGTAAAACAAAAGAGGAGTTGCACACTAATGGTTATTTTTGCAAAACTATTTGTGCGAGTGGTGTAAAATGTAAAAAGTGACATTTAAAAGAAGAAATAGAGCACAACACTTCATTTTAATTCGTAAACTTTCGGCCCTAACATTTGCCCTAGTGAATTTTAAATCAGCATGTTGTTATGCCTCGACAATTGTAACACTCATCTTCTGTGTTTTTTTTATTTATTTAACTATTCACAGAAATGAAACAAGCTCAAAAATATTTCAAAAGTTCCTCCAATGTTGGCTTGGCACTGCAAAATATAATCAACATAACACTTTGTGCTGCATGCTGATAGCAATTGTCCCTCGCTCACATGTACCTGGTATTGCAGCCACTGAATCACCCAGGCAACTAATGGAAGCTAAATTAAGTCTGATAATTAATTTATGAATCACTTTGCTAGCAATAAACATTTAAACAACAGTGCGGGGCCCAACTAATATTTACAAACCGGCAGGATGCAGCATTGCATTGGTAAGTGCTTAATTGACAGTAGACTGAAATTTATTAAGAGGAAATGAATCTATGGGGTAGCTTCATTGAAGGATGTGATCATTCCAATTAAAAAGCCATGATTATGCCCGTTTAATTGGAACGCAATGGGATTCACTGTTGTGCAAAATGGAAAAGAGCAGTGGGCCAAATCCAAACAAATGATGAACGATGGGACATTTTTAGGCTCATTTTCATATTTCTTTTCTTGTTTTAAATTCTGAACACTGATATTATGGGGGTATCGTTTAAACGGATGATCATAGACAACCCACAGGCTTGGAGAATATGTGTTCATTTTTAAAATGACTTTTGACCTAAAATAACTTTTTAGTATTTTCTAAGATTAATTTGGATTCTGTCAAATATGGCCCTTTTAAAACATGAGGCAATATTATAATTTTATAATGATCTCAAATTAATTCCCCATACATTATCTGCAGATTATGGGTGTTGATAAAATGTATCAGTTAATTAAACTCTCTGTGTTTATTGTAAATGAAGCAATGACTTACTGTAAATGTACGAATGAAAGCCCCCAGAAGGATTCCAACATTTCTTGGCAAGCAAATATGCAAAGTAACTTCCTCCCCTTTGTGCCTTCATATAATACTTCATCTTGTTTGAATTTGTTTCCTGCTGCCAAATTTGGAGTGTTTACCATTAAATTTCATTTTCTCATTTTCTTATCTGTGTCCTGAGACGAGGTTGGCAAAAATCCCATAAGTAATATTTTACAACTTTATGATTTCATCAGAAACTCCGCTTTAATGCCGTAACGACAACGGACGAGTTTGTCAATCCAAACTTGGACCGATTCATATTTTGTAGCTCAGAAGGGATGACTGTAGGTCGTGACTTATACTTTCTCATTATAAGGGCAAAATTTGCAGCTTAATGTGCAGTATGAAATGTTCCTAATGAAGCTGCATATCAGCCCACTAAATATCTTTAATCAGCCTGAGGCAAGACTGAATTTAATCCTTAATTGCAAACCAATTTGCAATCTCGTCTCTGGGGATCTGCAAACTCCAGTAATCAGGACTGGATGGAAGATTCTAAAAGAGACACAATTGTGCAACTTCTTACTCCAAACTGACCCTGGAACTGCAAACCTAGCTATTAACTTAACTATTGATTATGTTTTCTGGTATCAATGCTATCTTCACATTGCCACGGGAGGCCTTGTGTGCCTTGGGAAAGACAATGTTCGAATGTTTTGTGCAGCCCGGGTAGTCTAAACATTGCAATCTGATTAATGTTGAGCTTGTGGAATATGAATGAAGCAGTAAAATCCACCCATTTTTATCCATCTCAATGACATCACAGTTGCTCAGGTAACAGCCAATCACGGTTCAGCTTTGGTCATGCGAGAATATAGTCAACCTGTCTTTTGGGCTGTGCTGGAACAAAATAGGGCCTTCCACAAACTGTTGAAAGCAGAAAATTCTCAGAAATGTCTCTGTCCAGAATTAGAATTCCGAATGAAAGCCCGATTGATCAACCCATTGATTAAGATATGTGACCATACAGTGAATCATTATGGAAATGTCACCATGTGACACGTCTCTTGTGAAGGAAAGGCAAACAAGGTGTCCTCTGTAAGAAGATCCCAATATGAGCTGCTGACTGCCGATATCTGTATTCTGACAGAGGCTCCTCTCTGAATCTCCATCTAACTGCCTTTAGCTGCCGCCACACAAGAGCTGAAGGCAGCGGCTGAGAAGAATACTTAGAGGCATCTAACACCGTGCCCAAACCAAACACACACACACACACACACATGCTGTCAAGTCCACTATCGTGGTATGGCAGGAGGAGCCACTGGAGTCCAACAGTCAAATGTGTCCTCTGGCATTAATAGCAACTTGAACCGTCTGAGGGTGGGGTGGGGGAGTGGGGGGGGGACACCTTGAAGAATCATACTTGTGAAAGGTCCCCCCGCTCATTGTCGGGACAAACTGATTGACATTCTCCGCAGCCCTCCAAACAAGCCCTCTTCTCTAATACACAACGCACACGCTGGCAGACTGGCTGTCCTTGTTTTGCTCTGAAGTATATCGCCCAAATAACAAGAGGGAGGTGGGTTATACGTTGAAATATGAGATTGCTTTTAAAATTCAAGTGAGATAAGAATATTGTTGCGCACATCATAGTGAAGGTCAAAAGTAGACTTGTTGCTAGAAAAGGAATAGATGAGGCCATGTGGTCTTTTTTTTTTCCCCCCTCAACAAACATTAAGCGAATTTTGGATGAAAAAACGGAATTAAACTCACATTCATAGCAGTAACTACTTTTTGTTTAATAATTAAGCAGAAAAAAAACACTCTTTTGGTTAAAGAAATAGTTCTGCATTACCTCCATTGTAGATTTTAATTCAGTATCACACATACATCTATTTATAACTACATGCCTTCATCATAGATAAGTCTCAAAGTAAAAGCAAACCAATTTGCATTAAAAATTGGAATAACGGTCCAATTTTTAACCCAAGAGTTTTAAGGATAAAGGATGGCATTGTACTTTGCATGATTGTCTACTTTCTATTTATTTGATCCCCATCATAAATTTACCAACATCTTCCACACCTTTGCAAAACTTCTAATTTCAACTTGCTCAATGCGTTAAGGATTTCCCCATTTTCCACCGTCATGGTGTCACTCAGTCACAAATAATCACAAGAGGCAGCGCTTATCTGTCAGTAACACGGAGAGCCAGAAAAGTAAACAGCATGCGCAAGACAAAGGTTTTTAGCTCTCGCCGTATCGACACAGCGGCGACCGAAGCCCCCACCGCCTCCGATGCCGAGGCCGATTGGCGGCGACACGTGTACTCGACTGAAGGGTCGTAAACAAGCTTTTCTCAACGGAACTGGTCAAGCTTGGTTGACGCAAATCTCTTATCTGATCCGAAAGCAGAGAGGCAATATGAGTCTAGGTCAGTCTGAAGCTTGGAAGAGAAGATGTCGAAGTGGAAAAGAGACTCAGCCAGACTACAAAATGGACGTCGGGCATTTTAATCAGCTTCGTGTTACTTTTTTTAATGCTTTTTTTGCTCACTCTGGAATGTCTTCATCTTTAATGGTATATATAATTCAAAACTTAAGTGTGGCCTCCATCCATGAGCATGTATTTGAAATTATATATATTTTTCCCCCTGATATGTGCATTATGCATAAGGTTGGGTGAACGTTCCATACCTTATCCTTTCCTTGCTTGTCATCTCGGTACACTTTCCACCGCTCTCCGTCATTACTATACGCCAATTTGTACGAGCCCACAAACTGCACGTGGCCAAAGTCTTTCGCTCCCTGGGTGATTACGCCTGTGATCTTGGTAGGCACCAGCAAGTCCACCTAAAGAAAAAAAAAAAGAAGCTGCATGAGTCGAAGAGAGACAAAGTGAAGCAGAGTTGGGAAAAACGCTGACAAGATTAGAAGAATATTATTTTTGCATGTCTGGGTGTTTTTTTTTTTTTTTTGTCGTTATGCAATGAGAGAATTATTGAAGAGAAACACGGTCACGAGGGATGGCTTTCATTATTCACAGATATTGAACAGCAGGGGCAAGTTCACAAGCTTCACTAAGCAGTCTGGAAATCTCATGCAGCTTCAAAATGTTGATTGGGTTTCATTTCAAATAGGTTCTTTTTTCCATACAAGCAGATGAAATATTATAGTGCTTATGATTTAGAAGTAAAAACATTTTTATTGACATTTGGGGTTTGTTTTCCAGCAATGGTCGCTTATGTTACTTTTACTAATGTATTGTAAAAAGGTGCTTTTAAATGAAAGAAGCTTCCATTTTATTTTTCAAATCATAAAATTGTGTGCCTTGTTTTGTCGCACGATCTCAATCACAAAATGGAACTAATTTTGAGTGTAATTCAATCCAGCGCTAAAATGTTTTTTTTTACTGGAAACACAGACGATGCAACTCACATGAGACCAAGCTGACAAATTTAGAAACTCAAGAGAGTACAAGAGCTACAAAGGTGAGCAATCCTTTTGCTGAATATACAAAAGTGAGGAAAGATACATCACACTAATTGGCCTAGCCTACATCCACGAGAGCAGATCACAGCGCGCTGACAGCGGATCCAAACCGTACCCAGTGTAGGTTAAAAATAATCTTTTCATAAAACATTAGGATAAGCTCCGCCTTCTGCTTCACTCTTAGCATATTGCACTTTCATTTACCGTATTTTCCGGACTATAAGGCGCACCTAAAAACCTCAAATTTGCGCCTCATATATGGACAAAGTTTTAAAATGGGCCATTTATTGAAGGTGCGCCTTATAGTCCGGTGCGCCTTATAGTCCGGAAAATACGGTACTGACATAATCTGAAATATTAACCAATCTGGAATATAGCAGTGAATGAGCTAAAGGTTTTGCTAACGAGGAAGCTATTGCTAGGGCATGTTCATTTTAATTCTCTTCCATTTGCACAGGTAGACTTGATGTTACTCTAAGCAAGCAATCAAGTGTGGCATCCAAACAAAGGCGCCCTTGAATCGAAACGCGTAATTGTTATCGCCGGTAGTGGTCAGATAATCCAAAGCACCTTTTTGCAACACCAGCGCTCAGCACTTTGATGGATTAAACTAAATTTGTGAGCGAGATAAGCTTGTTAGAGTCGGACCCCTGCTCACCCCCCTCCTCCTGTACCCAAACAAGCTTGGAGGAATCACTAAACACTGTTGAGATGAATCCATTTCGTGTTTCTTGCATCAGTAGAAAATGAGAAAATATGCTCTGCTAATGTTTGTCACCAACATTGTTACACAAGTAGAAGTGACCCTAATTGTACCGACAGAAGGCAAAAGAGCAACATTTGTACACTTGAGCCAAACAGACACTCTTGTGCTCATTAGCATGAGATTCGCCGGGCAAACTTTGTAGCTTTGCTGCTGCAAAATAAACAGATTAATGCAGCGAGGGCAGTCGGAGGCTTTTTGCTATCTTATAAATACAGCACATGCACGCGTAACATATTGCTGACAACATCGCTCTAGCTGTGCCGCTTTAACCGTAAGTGGTGAAGCCTCATTTAGACTTCTTAGCCTGCAGCAAATTCGTGCGTGCGTGCCGAAGATGCATGTTCTCCACTAAGTCACAGTGCAAAGTTCAGAGCACATAAAACTCCCGGAAGCATGAAAGAAATGATGCTATGGACCATTAACTCCACAAACACGGTACAAATGCTCCTTCAAACTGACAAGAACTTGTAAAAAAATATATATAAACATTTTTTGATTTATCGAAACAGGCAGCCCGGAAAATGCCATTCATACGTACAGTACAACCATAGCCTGAGTGAGATGGAGTCGGTAAAATTTATTTATAGAGTACATGAAAGTGCTAAACCAAAGTGCTGCACATTAGTTAAGAAATTAAACATTTAAAGATAAAAATAAAGGTACAAAATAGATACAAATCAGAGGCAAACAATTTCAGTCAGAGAGAAAACACTAAGTAAATACAGTTCCAATAATCTAGAAGGATTTTATTTTTCAGATTATTGTCAAACAGAACAGACGAGTGTGGGCAATTTGAGATCCATTTCAAGGTCGTTGGAATCCTTCCCGATGACAATTTTCTTGATTGCTGTCCGACCCGGCCATCGATGAATATTCCCAAGTCGAATTTGTGCCAGCTCTATACTCTTGGAGTGAAAATAGATTCGCTCTAAGGTAATGATCACTACTGTGTTTGCATTATCCCAAAAACAAAACCTTGTGTCTGATATTTAAAAGGAGAAACAAACAAACCTTAGACTGCAAAACATCAACGAATGTTTCATTTCCTTATGGTCAATTTTGTTAAACGTGAATCAATCAAATGAGCTGAAACAGATTCGCCAGAAACATAATAAATGGATTTTGTTTGCCTTAGCGCTGCGCCAAACAAATAAACCTGTGCTCCTTCATTAGTTCAGACCATGCTGGACAAAGACATAATAATGGATCATGCCCATAAGCAGAGGAGGTCGTAATGAATAGCTTTCTGGTGAAAGAAAGAAAGCAGCTGATCAGGACCACACTGGAATATCATTTCTACAAATGATAATGTGGCTTCTTTTTGGGATAATTTTTAATTTACATGCACATGGAGTTATCGTAGAACAATGATCGAGGTGTGACAAGATGCCTTTATCACTCAATTAACAAGTCCATGTGTATTCCTGCTTAGATTTTCATCTGTGAGTTTTTTTTTCTTTGGTTTGTGCAACATGATTAGCTCTCAATGTGTAATTCTCTACTTCGACAGAAAACGACTCCTGACGATATAATTGAAGAAAAGTAGTAGTCTAGTTTTCCTTGCGCCCCCTGGTGGAGATAACCGCAGTGTGGCAAACAAGGCTGGTCTCTCCGTCAAAACTAGTTTCTAATGAGAAAAAAAACCTGCTTCTTTTCCACTTCATAGCACCTCATCATGCTATCTTGAATTTTCCCCAGTATGACAAGACGTCATAAATTGCCGTACCGCCGTTGAAAATAGATTTTGCATTGGATAACTACATTGAATTCATTTTCTTCATTTTAAGTGCATAAAAATAAACACTTGAATGGTTTTAAAAGGCACTTGATGTAGTGGGCTGAATTACAATCCATATAGCAACCCGCAACACTGCTCACCAGCGTTCCTACTGAGTGAATAGTGTGCAGCAGGCTGAATCCCCCCTCCCTATGCCTTCCTCACATGCTGAAAAATGTGATGCTGACCGACCTGGCAACGTCTGAAATATCATTTCTGTGACATCAGCCAAATGTGTGAGTAGTCAGTATAGAATGTTACACATCAGCCTGACTTGTTTTGGCAGGACATTACAATGAAGTCAGCCGGTTGCTTGTTCAAAGCACATCTCAGAGCCAAAAGTGTAAACTGGGGGATAAAATATGAGGAGAAAACACAGTGGCGAATGGTGGCAATCACACAAACAGTTTTACATGGCACGGACATCACCATGCATTAGACAGTAGCTCCCTCCTGCTCTCCAACCCCATCACTTCCACACTCCCTCTTTATATGCCAGTGGAGCAATTGCGCAATTTCGGTCTACCTGTTATTCCGAGCAGACATATTTTGATCTCTACTGTGTGCCTAGAATATTTTAAATATGCATTAATTATTGATAAAATAAGTTATTTAAAATGTTCTTTCTGGAGCATATGAGCAATAATGACAAACGCTGACTGGTGAGTCTGTCTGCAGTTTTTCTTGATCGTGTTTTTAATTATGAATAAATGGTCAAATATTTTGTTGTTGAATAATTTGATTGGGTGTTTTTTTTAATCATTATACCATATGTAAATCACATGGTTCTCCTCCTTTACAGTCAAGCGTGTGATACGCATCTTGCCTCAAGTTTAATTTAGCATACGCTCGATAAAGAGCTTCAATTAAATTTGTGACTCGCTCCACATTTAGTCAAGCTTCATCATCACGCCAATCTGTTAAGCGTTTCATGTTACGTATACCGTCACGTTCCATCCGCAACTGTTTGCGCTGCCTTGGCATTCAATCGTGTGCTCATAAACTGTTTCAAAATATAAACCACTGTGTAGCGGTTATGCTGGTTTATTAATCGTGGACCTCACGATGAAAATACTTCCATTAAGTCATTTCCACATTCATTGGTTCCACAAGACTCACATTTGTAGGTAGAAATGAACAGCACAGGCCAGCTATTATCGTTTTGTATTACAAAACCTATTGTACTATGGCATTGAGATTCGACTGAACAAATCATAAGAAAATCATAAAATCACTGTCCCATTTTTTTCCCCTTCTGCGACGAGACTCAAAATAATACGATAAGCATACCAAACTAAAATTGAATTCGTATATATATATAGTATATATATTTTTTTCTCAACAATGGACACCTTTCAGCACTCCACCTGATGTTGTTAGAGCCACTTAATGGTAGACTGCAACAATACAGATGGAGCCCCAGTTCAGCTTGTCAAGTTTACTCGAAATGGCTGCGGGAACAGATGAAGGGAATTGGCCATGGCAACACCAACAGGAAGGAAATCAAGCATGATGCTGTGGGTCATTTAAAGCTTTCACGGCAAGGAGAACAACATCTGTGACTTTCATAGTATGTCAGTAAGATGAAAAATGGCCCAGATATTGCCTGAGAGCGAGACCCGGTAGATTTCACTCTTTTCTTAATGTTCACCGTGGCTGAGCATGTGACGGATACTGTGACGATATTAGCAATAAGAAGTCTGTTCCGATGTGTGTCCTTGTCTAGAATCCAATCTGCAGCACACACAAGGACACATCAAAAGAAAGGTACGCTTCACAAACTTGAAATATTCCTGCGGTCGACATGATTTTGGATCATTCGGAGTCTTTGATAAGTACGGTGAAACCCTCCATTTGAAGTCACATATTTGTGTTAATTGCATTTCATCCGCGTAGAAGATGTCCTGTTTTGTTGGAGATTCTTCAGAAGTCATTTTTTTACAGGAAATAGTGGGGCAAGTCTACTTTGCCTTTACAATACGCTTGTAATCTCTAAAAATGGTGACTGTAAAAGTGCAATTTTAGACTCTTTGTACAAAATAGTTTTTGTTTGTGTAGCGCAGGGGGGTCAAACTCATTTTTTTCGCGGGCCGCATTGTAGTCATAGCGTCTTTCGGAGGGCCATTATGATCACCTCATATTATATACAGTAAAAGCTACAAAACAAACTGACAAATAACTCGTTTTCAAATCAGACGAGTAAAAACTGGTCAAATATTAAAAAAAAAAAAAGATATTAAAAGTGAAGAGAATTTGCAATTCTAGTAAAGACACGAATTTGATGCACAATTTGTCTTCGCGGGCCACATAAAATGATGTGGCGGGCCGTATCTGGCCCCCGGGCCTTGAGTTTGACACCTGTGGTATAGCGCTAGCTTTTTATGTTAGCATGCTAACAACTAGTATTGGTAAGCCTCACGTGAAGCCGGTTTGTTTGTGTTGAATAACGTTAGCATTGAATGAATACGCGAGGATATCGAAATGTACAAAGGTGAATGGAAATTAAAGCAAAATCCAAAATTAATTCTAGTTCAGGTCGTTGCACTCCAGACAGTTCTGGCAGAGCACTCGTGGAATCCATCATCACCAGATAAAACAGATACGCACGCCCTAAGTTCAACTGAGAGCCAGCAACGAGAAGGTGGAGAGCAAGTGTGGCATAGAGGCGTGCAATGGATGTGTTGTGGAAAGATAAGATGGCGTCCTTGGATAATGAAAAGTTACACAGACACCAGCAGCCACGTACAAAACATTTAAGCGGGTGTATAGGTAGACGCAAGGGATGCTAAAAACCTTCCAACGTAAGTGAATCAAGGCAGCAGATGAAGTCGCCGTATATTCCGTAATCTAATTTGGTAGCAAATTTAATCATACTGGCTGTAGGGAAATTGAATAAAACAGAGGAGGAAAGAAGTCTAATGAAGAGAATGTTATATAAATCAATAAAAACGATTCTAAAAAAAACAAAATACTTCCAGCATTCTTGAGATAAAGCCGTAAAAAGCCATAAAGCAAGTTGCGTAACGAAGCTTCCACTAATGAACCCATCTAAATATTGGTTTTATTTCAGGAGGTATTTCTAACACCAAACACAAGACTGCTTTAGTGGAATTAGTCATTAGTGTTTAATGTTGTATGAATATGCGGGGTTAGCTATCGGCCACCTTTTTTGTTTGTCATTTGCTCATGACTAATTTAGCTCCCCACTGTTGTTCTTCTTAAAAAGAGAAATAAACAAAGATACAATTGACGTGTATGTTGTCATCGGCAAACCAGGGACACGATTCAATATCGTAATTGAATCGATGACAGCAACAACAAAAATCTCAGCTGTTATGATTTGCAATAAAACTGAATCGTACAGGTGGAATGAAAAAGTGTTGAAATAATGAGCAGCCAGTGGAATAAAGCAAGCATTTATTGAAAAACTGATGAAGAGGCAGACCACAAGGGAAAAGCACCTTTATCTCTGTCCAACTAGATCAATACAGCGTGACAAGAAAAATGCTGGATTCGCCAACAAATATGATTTTATATATATATTAATTTATTTTGTGGCTATGTGGGAGGGGGGGCGGCAGAATCAATCTGGAAGAAGTCAAACAATGACTCAGTTGCTTTTCTCGTAAGTCAACAAAGATGTCGGTTCCCGTTGTCAAGATAAAACATAATTATTGCTTTTCAACTTGATCCCGATTCACTTTAAAAGCCTTTTTGATACTCAGTGGATGGAAGGAACAAACAAGCTAAATCTAACTAATGGAAAGAAATAGTTTGTTGTTGTCGGCGGCGCTCCATTTGAGGTGACGATTAGATCGGGAAGAAGTGCCAAAGTATCCGCCAACTGATAAAAGCCGGTTTGATTACAACGGCATGCTCACAGACACGGACCAAGCGGTAATCAGTCACACATTAAAAGCGTATTGTTCCCTGAGGTCTCCGTAGCACGTGGGACATCTACAGCGACGTGTGTCGTCCTGCGACTTGCAAACAGATGGCCTATTTACGTTTTATAGGATATCAAGTCATCCATTCCGCAAAGGGCATTCTAAATTTTATGATGGGAACATACTTTAGAAGACTTACAAACGGGATGAACAGACTGAGCCTAATCGTTATATTAGGTTATATAAAAAAAAAAAAACGATTCAAAGGCCCTTATATAAACAAAATTGAGCCAGCTCACTATAGGTGTAATTTAGGTGTAATTTATTCACAAATAAGATGTTGTTTTTATCACTGTCACAAAAAAAAAAAGTTGGGCGACAGCATCATTTTTCAGACTTGACACATTTACTGTGAGACTGCTTTAATTAAAGGTGACTAATTAATTCTCAGGAAGTTTTGGTGTTAATTTCTCTCCTCATCTACTTTTCCTAACACTTGAGGTTTGTTCTTCTATAGGGATCAATGTTTGACAAAGTCACACAAAGCAAAACAGCGCAGAGTAACTGCTCAGGCCCTTGAGTACCGTATTTTCCGGACTATAAGGCGCACCGGACTATAAGGCGCACCTTCAATGAATGGCCCATTTTAAAACTTTGTCCTTATATAAGGCGCACCGGACTATAAGGCGCACCATTAATGCTTCATGTCAGATTTTTAATCCAAAACAAAACATTCTCCATTTTATCTTTTTTATTTCAACTTCAGACGCAACAAATTACTTTATAATCACAAAATGATGATCCATAGTCTTTTTGATTCATGATTCAAAGTCTTCAGCGGGCCACTTATGATTGATTTCATGACACAATGCTTCGGGCCAGTTTAAATTTCGGAATTTGGTCCATATATAAGGCCACCGGACTATAAGGCGCACTGTCGGCTTTTGAGAAAATGTTAGGTTTTTAAGTGCGCCTTATAATCCGGAAAATTCGGTAATCTCTTGTTTTTGCTGAGACTTGAAAAATAGTCTCACCTATGTAAACATTTTTAAAATGCAAAATTATATATAAAATTACAAATTATTATAATAGTATATTATTAATTATATTAAATTATATACAATATATCCAGATGCCATTTATTTAACAAATTAATTTAAAAGTTTCTGAACTCAACGCTCTCCCAAATTTCCCATCAGAGCTACTTAATGAGTAAACGCCTTCCTCTCGCACTTTCACACTTGTTGCCACTGGCAAGTACAATCTGTCACATTGAGCAAACACGCGTCACACCTGATGTTCTCTCGGCAATGGCAGGTACAAGCCAGCGACGCATGCCCTCGTTGCGGCAGTAAAGAAGAGCTGTTGAAGAATTTCAACAGCCAAGCCCAAAATTTCGTGTGAACAGCAGATGTTAATGACACCGACAACTGCGGATTCGCCTGAAACGAGTGACTTTAATGTTGTTTACAAAGTCTAAACATAGCTATTAACCACTCCTAGACCTTATCTGTCTTTTTAATGTTTCCTCATGGGATCTGTAAGAATGCGAGAAAAACGTGATCGAATTTGAGAGAGTTCTAACATTCCGTTCGGCCAACCTGAGCTGACAGCTACCGACAGACAAAGCTACTTTAAATAAAATAATGGACGTTGGATGTAAAAAGTTGTTTTGGGGTCACGTAGAACAGGTGCACGTTGCATTAACGGGGAGACTATGAAAGTTGAAAATAATCAGGGTGCTGGAGTGTATAATAAACTAATCTGCTTCCACCAGCTGGAGCTCTTGGCAGCTCAATCTGACAAGCTTGAGCTTCCCTCTTTAAAACATCTTGAACGATGATTTTTTTTTTTTTTTCCGTCTTGCACAAATCCCAAACAGGCATGCTTCTTCTCGTCCGTTGAACCTTTTCGAGCTTGTTGGCAACGCCCAGTTTGTTTTCGTTTGGGGAAAGCCGAGATCGGCTTTTCAACAAATGGTTCTGTTCAAATATTTAATCACATGGTTGAACTGTCCGTTATCCTCGATTGATGTAATTACGGTGGGTAATTTCATCGTTTAACCCACGAGACATTTTTGCTGGGAATACAACTGTTGATCTAGTTGTCGTAATCAGAAAAAAAAAAATGGTTGTAAGAGCCGAAATGACTTCCTGCAAATCCTGTCATTAACCTTCGACCTTCTTCCTCGCTGGCCTCGTCTTACTGGAGCAAATCTCCAGCGGTGACTTGAAAAATGAGTTTAATTTGTTGCGTGACCTCGCTTGTAATTCACAATCAAATGGAATTGCCTTTTATCTGTTACAGCTTCAGAACATTTTTTAGACAGTATTGAATAAAAAATAGCACTTGTAGAAACATGGATTAAATAAGACCAATGACGGCAAAGTGAGGAAATCTAAGCAAGACCGTAAAAATGTAAATG